>NC_063177.1:54364708-54518658 GCF_023159225.1 Perognathus longimembris pacificus
GGTTCCCCCTCCAAGACGAGCCCCATTCCACAGCCAGGGCACGGGCTCTGATGGCGGACTCTGCTTCTCCTTGGCCCCTGGCTCGCTTGGGAGGCTGTGTCCAGGATGATGGGGGCGCTCGAAGGCTGAGGGGTCACCTACGGCCCCCCCGAGGCCTCCTCCTCCTCCTCGAAGAGTTCACGGCGATGCTAGGAGTTCACTGCTACTGTGGAGACCACGGCGAACGCTTCAGGAAGGCAGCAGCGCCTCGCCTGCTCCAGGCCGACCTCTGCGCCCCCTGCCGCCAGCCGGCGCTCAGCCGCCCCAGCGCGGTCACCAGGCCAGCTGCCGTCCTGACCCCGCGTGCGCAAGGACCAGAGGAAGAGCACAGGGGGACCGTCTCCAAAGACCCAAGTCCTCTTGCCTGTAGGAAGGCTGCAAATGGAGTCCGAGTTAGGGAGTTTTGAAAGCGAATGGCTGCTTTAGCCTGCGGCCGGCCCGGGGCTCCACAATGACTGCCTGTCTTCCGGCAGTCAGTGGGCAGGGGTCACCCGGCCGATCACCCCGCGAGGGCCTCACCTGCAGCATCCGGCCGTCCCCCGCCCCCCCCCCCCCCCCAGCGGGCTCCCCCCGGCAGCCTCGCGCCGCCCTGACCTGACCCCGGCCCGCGCCGCGCGGCTCCGCGGCTCCATTCCAGCAGCGGCAGTTCGGCCTCGTTACCTCGGGGCGCTGCCTGTCAGTTCCAGGGTCTCCCGGCTGATATAGTGACTTCCAATTTCCAGAAAGAGCTTAGTCTCCGCACGCCTTTCAAGCTCACGGCTATTTTAGACTTTCTAATTCCATTAGGCGAATCCTGGAGATTTACTGGGCTGAGGGTTTGCAGGTAAGCTTATAAACTGCTTCCCAGGATTCCGCGGCTAGCAGAGCCGGCTCAGGCAGGCCGGTGACATCCCCCGGGGCTCCTGGTGACTTTGAACAGGTGACTCGGGACTGGCTTGGGGTGGGGGGACCCCCCTCTCCGTCCTCGTCCCCGGCATATAATTCAAACCAAGAAGGCTCAACTTCTCGGTGGCTCAGGGAGCAGGGAGTTGACTCTGTGTGGCACCTGAGCACTACCGAGCCGGAGTCCCCCCCCCCCCCCCCCCCGTCACCCAAGCGCAGAGCCGGCCTGCCCAGGACAGGACCACAGGGGACGACGGCCGTGCGGGGGTCCTCACTGTCCCCTCCCACAGCTCAGCTTCAATCCGCACACGGGACAGGCGCCCGCCTCCCTCTCGAGGCAGGAACCACCACGCGCAGAGCCAACGAGCTCCCGGTGCGGAGGCTGCGGCCGCGTGGGCGGCGCTCTTGAGGGCATCCCGCCCCTGGTGGCGACGGAGCCTCGTTTCTGAGTCCCCTGCTCGTGGTCCACCTGCCTATCCCGCCAGAGGTGAGCCCCGGGCTTTGCTGGAACGTTCCGGGAGCCACGTTCTCTCTTGACCCCGCCCGCCCCCCCCCCCCAGGCCCAGGAGCACCTCCTGCTGGGCGAGCCGCGCCGGTGACTCCGCACACACCCTCCCGGATGCTCCTTGCTCCCAAAGTTGCCCCCGTGGGTTCTGAGGATTGTTCTGGAACGTGAGGCCCCGGCCGTGCGGGCCTCGCTCTACCATTTGAACGCTGCCCTCTCAGCTCTCTTTGCTTCAGCGATTCTAACAGGATCAGATTTATGCCTCCCATGGGTACGTCCTGCGTGGCTGGCATGAGAAGCACGCGCCACCGTGCCTGGCTTGTTGGCTGAGATGGAGTCTTGCTAACTTTCTGCCCGAGCTGGTGTCAAACCGTGATCCCCCTATCTCTCCCTTCTAATTAGCCGTGATTACAGGTGTACCCGCTCCCTTCTAATTAGCTGTGGGCCGTGGCAGCTGCCCCGTCACTTAGCCCCGTGGGTCTCAAGTGATCGTTACATGGGTGGGATGCCCGAAGCCTGTTCATGGTGAAATGCCGCGACTCTGACCCCTCTCCTCGTGGTTTGCCCCGTGGAGGAAGGAGCTGGGGCTCACGGTCCTCCTGCTCAGAACCCGAGCTGAGGCCAATCCTCGGACCATGGGCTCCCGCGGCCTCCTCCAGGAGCCTCCAGCCTTGCAGTGGGGGGGGCGGGGCAGGGGCTCCCCATGGCCTCTGGGGTGGGGGGGCTCCAAATACCAACATAGCTCCTGATGTGCCTTCCCCCCACCCCCCGCTTCTCCCCTGCTTCCTCCTCGGCCTCCCCTGCCTCCGCCTGCTTTCTTAGCCACAGAACCCAGGCTGCCTGCGTCACCAGGCCTGTGGCTCTGGCTGTCCACCCCTTTGTCTCCTTTCTCCCAGCCCGGTGTGTGTGTGTGTGTGTGTGTGTGTGTGTGTGTGTGTGTGTGTGTGGTGTTGTGTTTTCTAGCTGCCCCCCACTTTTATAAACAGGTGAGAGTTCAGGTTCTCTTCAGGACCCACCGCAGATGTGCGCAGATGTGCGGTGCTTGAGTCTGGAAGGGATGACAGGCCAGGCCTCTGGGGTGGCCCCCAGGGTCTCCCCGCCGGGCTCCGCCCCTCTCACGCCGGTGTCGCTCCCGAAGCTTCCTCCCTTATGAAAAGGCTCTTTCAGGGATGGCAGAGACGCGTCTTCTGATTGCCCCACTGGCCCGAGGGCTGGGTGCTGTACCACCAAGGTCAAGTCCAGCTCACAGAATTTTCTGGTCCTTCATCAAGCTCAGGGCTGGCTGCTTGCCTGGCCGAGGGGCCTCTGCCCCCCCCGCCCCCACCCCCCATGCCCGGCCCCCTCCGCGGCCGTCTCCACGGCACTAAAACCCACTGTGACTTTGCCGACCGAGCATCTGGGCCACAACCTTCTGCCCTCACCCCTCCAGCCACGCGCGCCGGGCCACGCACACAGGGCCACAGTGGGCCACACGCCCACCCCAGCCCCCTCCAGCCACAGTGGCAACGAGGCTCTGGCTCCCTCTCCCGTGACTGCCTGTCCTCCCTCCAGCTGTCTCTCTCCAAGGGGCCCTGGGCTATGCTCCTCTCTCTCCTGCCCATGGCTCTCCGTGGGTGTCCTCCCCTCAGGAGGAGAGGGCCAGGCTGGTCTCCTGGGACAGTGTCCCTGTGTCCTTCTTGTCCTCCTCCCTTCCTTGTCCAGCTAAAGGAAGTCACTGGAGTGGACAGCGTCCTCCCGCTCAGGCCCACCCGGAACCCCAAGATGTGGCCTGCTTTGGAAACTGGACCTTTGCAGAGAAGGCGCGGTTGCGCTGTGCGGAGCATCTTTCTGGGGAGGCTACGGAGGCAGAAAGCCCGATGCGCGGAGGGGAGGCAGCCGTGCGATGCGGGAGGCAGGTGGGGGGCCTGGGTGCCGGGCGATGGAGTTCCCACCACCGGACCCCCCACCTCTCCCTGCTCCCACATCTGCCCTGTAGCCCGATCCACTCACAAGCCCCGAGTAGAGCCAGCCCCGCCCCCCCGACCCGAAGTGGAGGCTGAGCGTCCCCCCGACCCGGAAGTGGAGGCCGAGCGTTGTGGACCCTCACAGGCCCCTCAGACCCCGCCGGACCGTGGCGGGTCCCTCCTGCGGCAGCGCTGGCTTTATTCCCATCTGGAGGGCATACGGGCAACAGGAGGGCACTGGCAGGCCGGGTACCACATTCCAGACGGGACCAGAGGAGGGCTGAGCACCCAGCACCCCTCTCCTGGTACGTGGCCTCTGTTCCCCACAAGCTGGGGGACCCCAGGCCCTCCTGTCCCGAGCGTGGGTTGGGGCGGTTTCTCCTGGCCCTGTCTGAACCTTTCAACGATTTCCAGTAGGGGTGGCAGTTCATCCCGTACCACCTCACACTGTAAATACACATACAAGTATTACAGTGGAGTTTAATATTTAATATAATCGGGTTAACACACATTCCAAACTCCATAAATAATCATTAGCCGAGAGTTCTAATTGTGCTGGTGGGATCTGACTTCATGACTAATTCAGAGCAGAAGACACTGCCACACTCAATTCTCGGGGGGGCGCCATCCATCAGCCCTGGCCAGTTTCTGCCATCAGAACACCGGGGCCAGGGAGCTGGCGGGGGGGGGGGGGGGGAGTCCCAGGCTGTCCCGGGGCTCGGCCCCATCTCCCGGGGCCAGGCAGGAATTGACAAGGGGTGGTGGGTCCGGGGATGACACCGCAGTGGAGGGGGTGCCTTACAGGCTTGGCTGGAGGGGGGGGACGGGCAATGGGAAAATGAGCTCCCAGCCAAGGGTGCAGGCTCGTGCCGGCGGGAGTGGGGACTCCAGGAAGCCAGGGACAAATCAGAAACCCGACGCCATCTTCTGGGTGGCCCCCAAGCCTGGTGGGGTGGGCTGGTCCTCCCGGAAGAGGAGGCTCTCTAGGCAGAGTTCTGGGAGCTTCTGCGGAAGGGAGACCTCCACAGCTCCACCGGGAGCACTTTTTCTAAGTCCTGGCCAGAGAGCGGGAGGCCTGGAAAGGGGCAACTTGGGAAACGGGGCCTTGCCTGCCGAGGCACACAGAGTCCCAGGACCCACGGTGTCTGCCTGGTGACGAAGAGGTGCTCCACCTGAGGCTGTGCCCCCCAAAATCGAAGAAGCAGTGCTGCTGCAGGCCGGGCTCCCTGCTCCCGTCCAGAGTGAGAACGGGGCCAGGCCCTGCAGCCCGCCCTGCTCCCCGGGTCCTGCCACGCCCCCCGCGGCCTGCCACGCCTCCTGAGCCCTGCCACGCCCCCCGCGGCCTGCCACGCCTCCTGAGCCATGCCACGCCCCCCACGGCCTGCCACGCCCCCGAGCCCTGCCATGCCCCCCCGCGGCCTGCCACACCTCCTGAGCCATGCCACGCCCCCCGCGGCCTGCCACGCCTCCTGAGCCATGCCACGCCCCCCCGCGGCCTGCCACGCCCCCTTGCACCCTGACACGTCATCCACGCTGCCTGCATCCTGCCACTCCCCCATGTTCTGCCATGTTCCCCCCCAGGACCTGCCAGGTTTCTGGACTGCAGAAACAGCACCACAGGAGAGAGGAGCCCCTGCCCCTACCACTGCCACTGCCCCTACCACTGCCCCTGCCCCTGCCCCTGCCCCTGCGAAGACAAGCTAAGGCCCTGGCTCTGGGCAAGGCCCCAGTGCCCAGCTGTGGGACTCCCACTGTTAGATGGAATGGGTCAGATGTCTGCCTGTGTTCCTTGCTCCAAGAAGATGGGATTTGAAGCCAGAACCTTCTGGGCCTCCCTCCTGGGTACAGAAGGTGGGCTGCCCCTTCCCCAGCTGGATCTAAACCAGTGAGTGTGCAGATCCCACCCTGTTGCGCTTTGCCCTTGCACGGGCTGGGGCCTCGGCTCTTCCAGCACAGCCCTCAGAGTTGCCTGGCCTGACCTCCAGCCCACAGGCAGCCCCCCTGCCCTGCCCTCCTGCCCTGCCCTCCTGCCCTGCCCTCCTGCCCCTGCCCTCCTGCCCCTGCCCTCCTGCCCTGCCCTCCTGCCCCTGCCCTCCTGGTCCTGCCCTCCTGCCCTGCCCTCCTGCCCTGCCCTCCTGCCCTGCCCTCCTGCCCTGCCCTCCTGCCCTGCCCTCCTGGCCCTGCCCAGGGAGCCAGCTGTGCACCTGCCAGCAATCGGCTCACAGTCCCCGCCGCTGGAGTAGCCGGGACACATGGTCTCAGACCAGCCACCCGGCTCAGCCCCTCCGGAACCGATGAAGAGATGAGGTCACAGGAGGGCGGGTCCCATGGCCCCCAAGTGCAGGGCCGGCCCCGGAGCCTCTCTGGGTCCCGGTGGCCATGACCAGTCCCGGCTGAGTGTCCTGTGAGTCCGGCTCCTCACGCGCATGGCGTACACACCCAGTCCTCGCTGGGGAGCTGGAGGCTCAGGGAGCTTTGGGTACTCAGCTACTAAGGAGCAGAGCTGGGACTAAACCCCTGGTTAGAGCCGGAGGAGGCGGGTGGGGCACAGGGAGAAGGCAGGGCAGGCGAGCCTCGCTTCTCAGGTTGTGTATCGTGGGGGACAAGGCCCGCGCCTGCCCACCCCCCCCCCCATGGCACCGTAGCCCTCCCGCCTGGCAGACCCCATGGCGAGGCCAGGGCCAATGCGCGCTACGAGGCCGCGCCGCAGCCGCTGCCTGGAAGGCGTTGGGACTGAAAGGACGCAGGACGCACACCACCTGGTCCCAGTCATCTCCGCACACCCCCCCCCCCCCCGCCCCGCACAGCTACTGTTTGCTCAGTCAATGAAGTCCACTGTGGCTGAGTCCACGGAGGAACGCGAGGCCCCCGCCAGGCTCAGGATGCGGGTTCGATCCTGGCCAAGAAGGATTTCCGGGCCCGCCCGTCCCGCGGGGTGGGAGGACGCTTTCTCAGCGACGGGGTGGGGAGCAGGGGGCGCTCATCACTCCGCAACTGGAGGAGGGGCGGCGTGGTCTTGGGTCTCAGCCAACCGCTGTTGCCTCAGACAGGTGCAGTATGGGACACCGGTCCAGGTGCTGGCATGTGTGTGTGTGTGTGCATGCACACACGTGTGTGTGTGTGAGTGTATGTGTTTAAATGCCTTCCTTGGGAGCTTTAGGCACATCCAACATTGTGAGATCAACGTGGTCTCCGGGGTGGTGCTGGGTGGTTTGTTTTGTTGTGTGCTGGCACTGGGTCTTGAATTCAGGGGCATTCACTCCTGCCTGGCTTTTGTGCTACAGGCTGCTACTTCACCACTCAGCCATACGTTACCCACACCTCCACTTCCGATAATTTTTTTTTCTGGTTAGTTGGAGGTAAGAGTCTCATGAACTTTTCTGCCCGGGCTGGCTTTGAACCTCGATCCTCAGCTCCCAGCCTCCTCTGAGGAGCTAGGTTATGGGTGTCAGCCACGGGTGCTGGGCCGGTACTGTTATCTGCTAAGTCTCACACCTGGTCAGGCCCACGCGGCGCCCCCTGGGGGCACAGAGCCACCTCCAAGGGAGCTGCCACCAGGGAAATAAACAAGTCATTAGGCTGCAAAGCGACGTGTCAACTCATTAATTCGATCATCGTGGAGCTGGTCCAGGACTTTGCTGAGACAAATCCATCTGGGAAGGGAACTGGAGGGGAGGGGGCGCGGGAGAGTGACATGGATTCCGAGAGGTCGTGGGATGGGGTTGCGGTTTTATTTGTTCCTTGAGATAGTGCTGACCAGAGAGAGGCTCCACAGTTCATTGCTGACTTGAGCAGCGCTGTTGGAAGGGGGGGCGGGGTGGGGGTGGGATCGGAGAGGCAGGGCCTGGGGGCTGGAGCTCGGGCAGGCGGCGGCAGCCCTGGAACACGCACGCAGATCCCCCCCAGGCCTGACCGCCAGCCGGGCCCAGGTGCGCACAGACCGCAACCCCCAGCCAGGGTACTCAGCGCAGGGCCACGTGCTTCTGTTTCCACGTGGAAGCGTGTCAGCACTTGGACGCTCACGGAGTGGAGGTGAGGTTTGGGGTGCGTGCCCGTGAGACTCCGCAGGGCAGGACGGATGCACGCAGCCGCCCAGGACTGGCTTCGGGGCTCACTGTACCCCAACACCAGGCCCAGGCTCTGCTCCTCACACAGTGTGACCCAGCACCCTGGCTGGTTCTTGCCGGAGCACCGACCGAGCCACAGACCTGCATGGCTGCTTCCAAACCCGACGGTTTTGCTTTGTTGGTGAAATCACGTCACCCGCTTATTTCTGTGCACAGAAAGGAAGCGCATCCTCCGAGCCTTTAGACGGTACCTCAGCCATTGAGGGATTTTGTTTTGCTTTTTTTTTTTTTCTTTTGTTTGGTTTTGTGCCAGTGCTGAGGTTTGAACTCAGGGCCCGGGTGCTGTCCCTGAGCTTCTTCATGTAAGGTTGGTGTCACTTAAGCCACGGTGTCACTTCTTGCTTTTTCCCCCGAGTAGCTAATTAGAGATAAGCGTTTCATGGACTTTCTTGCCCAGGCTGGCTTTGAACCCAGATCCTTAGATCTCTGCCTCATGAGTAGCCAGGATGACCGGCGAGAGCTCCGTGAAGTGAATAGTCTCTCTCAAAGGCAGGGCTGTCCAGGGAACCGACTCTGATCGGGGCTTAGAAGACGTGTTGGCAGAGTAGTATCTGGGTAACAGGAAATACGTAAACTAAATGTCTTCCTTTGGGAGATAAAGGCACTAATAAGACAGTTATTAAAAATAAGTGGGTAGCACCCAGCAGTGGGGGCCCAGGCCCTTTGAGGGAGCAGAAGGCCTACAGCAGCCACAGGGAAACAGGGGCTGGCCCCTGCCGCCATCACCATCCTGCAGACAGGAGGCCAAGTTGGGCCTTCTGCCCTCTCCCTGCCCTGTAGTCTGAGGGAGGGAGGGCAGTTCCAGGAAGATCCTGAGCTTTGTGAACAGATACTCGTGGTTGAAACGCTGCCCGGACGTGGAGAAACGACAGCATCCTCCGAGCCTCAGTCTTTCTCCTCTGCAGGATGGGAACGCGTGGACCACCGGCCTGCAGCGGTGGTGGGGGGCTGGGGGGGGGGGGCGGCTGAAAGTCCCCCGCTGTGCAATCGGTGCTGGCTCCCAGCTCGGCGTGGAGAGCCGTGGGTGGCGACGCCTGTGCGTTCTGCCCTAGCTGAGTGGACAGGCAAGGGGCGTGGACCGAGCCCCGAGCACTGCCCCTGCCCTCCCGTGTTCGCGCGCTCAGCTGACGGCCCCCGGCCTGGCGTGAAGATGGCGCGGTGCGGCGCGGACGGTCCTGCTCGCGTGGGATGCGCGTGGGGGCCGCGGTCTTAGCTCCTGGAGCACTGACTCCACAGACTCCACAGACTCCGGCCCTCGACTTGCCCTGCCCAGAGCCCTCCCCCCCCCCCCCAGCGGGCGATCTTCTGTAACCAGACGTTGAAACCCACCGGCCTCGCGGGTCCTGGGGTCGGCCGGGATGTCTGTCGTGGTCTCCTGAAGATCCACGAGGGACTGGAATCCACCTGCTCCTTTGCCTCAATCGGGCTGCGCTTTGTGCCCGACGTGGACACCGCTGGCCGCCGGCCTCCCGCCGGCTGGGCGCGGTGGCTGCTTTGCATGGCCTTGTAGAGGCTGCATGGATGGTTCCTGTGCTGGGTCGCCAGGAACTTTCTAGAACTTTCTGCCCCTAAGAAGTACCTTGCGGCCCCCTCAGCTTCAAGGCTTAGATTTAACGGGGCCTAAGACTCTTGCAGCCACGTTGCCCAGCCCCTGCATGCCGCCTTGGGTCCCGGCCCCACGGGGGAGAGGCTGCCGCCTGTCCCCGCGTCTCCTCCTGCGCTCCTCCCCCGCGGCCCGTTCCTAAGAGCCCGCAAAGCCCCTCGGGGAGCGCCCGGAACGTCATTCCCCACGCAGACCCCAGGCCGGCTCCTCCTGATGTGCGGCGGGGCTTAGCGGGGGGCTTCCTGAGAGCCCCCACGCCCCGCAGACGGGCCCCACGGGCGTGTGGGGCCAACAGCATCCGCTCCGTTGCTTTCTAATGACAGGGGACATCTCAGGGCTGAGTGCCGAGGGGGCCTGGACGAGTGGGGAGGCCGAGACCCGAGGATCACCGTACGAAGCCAGCCCAGGCGGGCAAGTCAGCGGGGAGCCCCCTCCAGCAGCGGAAAGACCCCCCCCCCGGGGGCTCCCGGCCTTGAATTTAAGCCCCATTGTGGACACCAAAGCAAAATAACCGCTGGACCTGGGCTCCTCCCGGGAGGCCGAGGCAGGGCCGCTTTTGTGACCGGGCAGCCGGGCCTCCGCGCGGAAGGGACGGCTCCAGCCCCGGCCCTGCCTCCGGGACCAGGGACAGACCTTGCTCCCCCCGCCCCCGGAGTCGCCCCGCACGCGGCTCCCGGTACCCTGCGCGGCCGCCCGGCCCTCGGCTGCTGGTTCGGAACTTCCCCCCAGAAAGTGGTGTATTTCATCTTTATGTGTCAGGATTTATATAAAAAGGGGATAGCTCACCTCTGCATGTAATGAGTTGGAAGAACAGCCCTCTGGTGGCTTCCTCTGGCGAGCACAGCATCAATAACATCGATTTCTAAAAATAACTAATAACCCCGAGCGGGGGCGGGGGCGGGGGGGGGCCGAGGACGGCTCCTGCCTGGCACGGGGAGGGGGGAGCAAGGCGGGGGGGGGTGCCCATAGGTGAGCTCCCCGAGGGCCTGACAGCGGGGGCGGAGGGGGTCCGGGGGGGGGGGGGGCTCCGGCCAGGTGAGGACAGGCCAGCGTGTGGAAGGGCCGTCGCGCCCCAGCGTGGGGTACACAACCCAAGAGGGCAGAGTGACGGAGGCCCCCTGCGGCGGGCCTGGACGGATCCCAGCTCAGGGAGCCAGAGGAGCTGTGGCTCGTGACAGGCCAGCGCGGGTGGCGGCGGCTCGCGGGCCCTCAGACTGTGGGCTGCCCACCGCCCCGCGTGGGAAACTCAATCCCCTCACGTCCATGGCCCGGGCCGCCGGTGGCCCCTGCCGCCGGGCCGGCCCTTCACACCTAGCCGAGCCGGGGACAGAGGGCACGGGGGGGGGGGGGGCGGGGAGTGAGGCGCAGGGGGTGAGGCAGCCCGGAAGAGGCTCCCTTAGCTGGCCAACGCGAGGCTACGAGTGTGAGAACCAATGGTTATGACTAACAGCTCGGGGCCCCGGGCTGGGAACACCAGGGCCATCCAGACTGCCTTTGTGAGGTGACTTTCTCTCTGCTAGGTGCCCCAGGTCGAAGGGACGGTGCTCCCTCCCCTCCTCCTGCAGTACCGCGTTCAGACTCGGGGTAACTTCACCAGGGGGGCTGGAGAGAGGGAGATGAGGGAGCCGCCCGGGCTGCAGGCCTTAGCTGCCGCTCGGGCTGGAATGCAATCGCGTGCTGGGTGCTGTTCTCGGCTCCACGTCGGGGATTCGCTGGCACGCCTTGCCAAAGCTCTCAGCCGGGAGAACGGGGCCGAGGGCACGTGAGGGCACCGTGTCCCCCCCCCGCTCCCCCCAAGCCCAATGGCCCACGCTGTGACGAATCCCCAGCAGTGTCTGCACCCCGGACACACTGGCCGGCCAGGAGCTCCTACAGGGGGCGTAAGGCGGGAAGCGGGGTCCGGACGTCCCACTTACGTGCGCCCTGGTCCCCACCAGAAAGCACCATTTCCTACCTCATTTCCTTCCATCTCCCACACGGTTATCTGGACTATCCGTGCTGTCAAGGGACCGGGGTGGGGGGGTCACCGAGGCCCTTGCAGGGACCCAGCGCATAGCAGATGCTCACTAAGCACTGCTTGAGGGTGGGAATTCACAGGGCCCAATGCAGCTTTGACACTGGCACTCAGAGCTGGGCCCGCCCCGACGGGAAGTGCTGGCGCAGCGGAGGGCTGGGCTGGGCGGCTCACCCCTCCCCTGCCCCCCCGCAGGGCAGAGGAGAGCCTTCCTCCCCTCCCTTCTGCTCCCAGAGACACCCCCCTCCCCCCCAGCCGCGTTCTGGTCCCCAGCACGGGATCACATGGGGCCGAGGGGTGTTCCCCGCTCTCCTCACGGCAGGAGAGTGAGTGGCACACAGACTCCGTTCCAGAACCTGCCGTTTACTTTGGGGACTTGGTATACAAGCGATTTGCTTTGGCTTGACGGGGTTTATCTCGGTGCCTGCCCTCCATTCCCCCCACCCCACCCCCACAGGCCCCTGGGGAGATTCCTGAGCTGGAACAGCAGACAGGGAGGCAGGGACCGGCTCCGGTGGGACCCCACCCCATCCCTCCCACCTCCAAGGCGTGCCTCCCGTGCTCAGGAGAGGGAGAGCCGGTTTTCTAGTCCTTCCCAACCAGCCTCCGCTCCTTCTCCTGTGTCCCCTCCTGCGACGCTTGGGCAGAGCCTAACTTCCGCCCGGTCCCGGCGCGGAGCAGCGAACCCTTTTCCCTAGGCACTTGGGTTCAGAGACAGGAGACACAGGAATGGGCTGGGTGTGGCGGCCCTGGCCTGGGACCCTAGAGCAGGGGGTCATGCGTGGTTTGACCCCATCTTCAGCAGCGGCCGGGCCCAGCGGGGCCCACCTAGGATCCTAGCTGCAGAGGAAGCGCGACGGCTGGGCGCACTGACACAGGAGCTGTCGACCCTGCACCTGGCCAGGTCCCGGGCCTCAAGGAGACCCTGCCTCAAAAACAACGGATGCACCAGAGAGGATGGAGGTGTGGCCCGGGGGGGGGGGCGTCGAGCACCTGCTTGGCACTTGTGAGGCCCTGAGTTCGATCCCCATTCCCTCCAGCGTGGGAACCGGAGCCCAGCGGGGTGGACAGAGGCCTGCAGGCCCGCCCACCTCCTGGGTCCTGCCCGTCCGGCGGGCGCTGGGGCGTCCGCTCTTCTCCACCCCGTGCCTCATGGCTGCGGTGCCCGCCGGCCTCCCGCAAGCGGCTCCCGCTCGCTGACGGGCAGCGCAAAGAGTCTCCGAGGTTCCGCCCGGCGAGGAGAACCTTTCCACGGGAGACAGCGAGATCCCGCCACACACGGGATCAGCCGCCAAGCCTGCCGCTCTACCCCGAGGCCCAGGCGCCGCGGCTCCACCCAGAGCCCCCATCTCCCTGGCGGGAGGGGGCAGGGCTGAGGGCGGGGGGGCTGCGGCCACCGCAGGACAGGACCCGCGGGGTTTGGGGATCCTCTCAGAGGCAGTGGGGGTGACCTAGCCCTGGGGGCTGGGCACGTGGGCCGTGCAGTGTGCGGACGAGGCCTAGCGCCCCGTCCTGCCCGAATCCGCCACGGGAGACATGCATGCGCCTCGGCACCTCCGGCCCACGGCTGAATTTCCCGATCGACCCGGGCGATCGGAGCCCGCCGAGGATGAGACGCGGCTGCCCGCCCACAGAGGACCCGGGGTGCAGCCGCGGACCCCACTCCCAGGACCCCAGCGCACGGCGGTGGAGCGTCAAGGATGGCCAGGAAGACCAGGGTGCGAGGCAGCACCCTGAGTACCCGGGGGGGGGGGGGGAGGAAGGGGGGAGGGTCGGTTTGTACCCACCACCCAGTGAGTGCGACGTCAGTCACAGATCAGCCCGAGGCTCCGGGGGCGGTGGGCCCCCGGACAGCCACCGGGGCTCGGCTCCGGCTCCGGGGGTCTCGGGCGGTGAGGAAGGGGTTGGAGGAGGGCAGAGGCAGAATGGAGGCGGATTACAGAGACGTTTGGTGGCACTTAATATCATTTCCCAGACTACTGACACAGCAGATTCCACAGCTACAGAATTTACGGGGCTCCCCAGCGCGCAGGCTCAAAAAGAAAAATACAAAAGAACTTTTAGAAAACACCCTGCCATCAGCGAAATTTTAAATAAAAATGCACCATCTCCCCCCTTCCGTAAGCCGTAAACACATGCAACACACATACATACATTCTCTCCCTCCCTCCCTCCCTCCCTCCCTCCCTCTCTCCCTCTCTCCCTCTCTCTCTCCTTCCCTCCCTCCCCCGCCCCCCCTCTGAGGTTTAGTGGTTCTTGCTGGGTTTAGGAGAGTCATCTTGGTACATAACAATCCCCGGTGCTGGGTTTCACCAAAAGCAGCCCAGGAAGCCCATGGCTGCCATCCCAGCTGGTCAGGAGGCTGAGACCTGCGGACGGCGGGCCGTGCAAAGCCCGACGGGGGCCGCACACCCTGAGCCTCCGATCGCCAGTGAACAGCCCAGAGCCAGAAGTCCAGAAGTGGCTCAAGGGGTAGGGTACTAGACTTGAGAACAAAAAAATAAAGCTCGGGCCCTGAGTTCAAGGCCTAGGACAAGCTGGGCGGGAGGGGGAGCCCTGGCAGCAGGAGAGGGGTCCCCGTCTCTCCCCTCTCCACAGGACGGAGCTGGGATTTGAGTCCACGTGGGGCCTGTGGACTCCAGCGGCTGCCGGCTCTGAGCTCTCGCCTCTCCTCCCTCACCCTGGTCGTCTCCATCTCTTCCCTTCTTTTCTCTCCCTCTTCTTCTTTCCCTCCTCCCTCCCCCTCCTCCTCGGCTCCCGGGCAGTTGTTTTCTGCTCTTGATCTTGGCTAGTGTCTGGCTCTCTGATTGCTCATTTCCTTCGAGCCCCGCTGCCTGCCTGGCCTCGATCAGCCGTCAGCCGGAGCCGGGTTGCACACAGCTCTAGAAGGTGGCGGCGACAGGGAGGCCCATCTCCCCGGGCGCCAGCGTCCCTTCCCCCCGTCCAGCAACCCCAGCGGCCCCAGGCCCCCGACAGGCTGGCTCTGGATTCTTTCTGTGCTAGACGAGACCTGGAAGTCTGGTGGTGCTGGTTCCTGGCTGGCACCGTCCCCTGGCTGGGCGCTGGTCACTGAGCAAGGCACTGTCCCCTGGCTGGCCACTGGTCACTGGCCTGGCACTGTCCCCCCTGGCTGGGCACTGGCCACCGCACAGGGCACTGGCCCTTGGTTGGGTGCTGGCCACTGGTTGGGCGCTCTCCCCTAGCTGGCCACTGGTCACTGAGCAAGGTGCTGTCCCCTGGCTGGGCGCTGGCCCCTGGCCGGGCACGTGCCATGGAGCAGGGCCGCAGGAACAGGGCTGAATGTTTCTGTTCTCCTGTGGGTCAGGCCCAAGTCATGTTTTCCACATACTAATTACAGCTGGCCATGCTGACCTGGCCTTCAAGAAGCTAGGAGATGGCCAAGTACAGTGGCCCATGCCTGTCACCCTGGCTACTCAGGAGGATGAGGTGGGAAGGACAGGGGTTCAGGCAACCTGGGCGAAAGTACATGAGACCTCCTCTCCACCAATAGAAAGCTGGACATGGGGACGTGACCTCCTCTCCACCAATAGAAAGCTGGACATGGGGACGTGACCTCCTCTCCACCAATAGAAAGCTGGACATGGGGGTGTGACCTCCTCTCCACCAATAGAAAGCTGGACATGGGGGCGTGACCTCCTCTCCACCAACAGAAAGCTGGACATGGGGGCGTGCGCCTGCTACCCCAGCGAGGCAGGAGCCGTCATCGGAGGATCGCAGTCCAGGCTGGCTCTAAGAGACACGAGACGCTACTGGAAAAATGACGGATGCAAAAAGGCCTGCCTAGCAAGCCCAAGGTCCTGAGTTCAAACCCCAGTGCTATAAGAAGTCACTCGGGCTGGGGCCACTGAGTTGCCGGCCTCATCAACGTGTATTTCCCCTTATGTCTGAGAAAGAAATGACTGTGGATTCCTAGGCATGGTTGCTAGGCACAGGCCACCGATAAGCAGATGTGGTTAATAAGGAATTAAACTCACGCCATCTTTCAGCTCACAAAGGGGGACACCTTCCAAACACTGGGCGCACATGCACACGCACACGCTGATGTGCAGGTAGGTGTGTGCACGCCTATAATCGTGTGTACACGTGTTCATGCCTGCCCTCATACATGTGCCCTCTGTACCTGGGCACACACACGTGCGGGGCTGTGTACATGTGTCCGTATTTGTATGCAGTGCGTCCACACGTTTATACAACACGGGTCACGGGATCACAGTCAGTGTGCGGGTGTGTGCTCCCATGTGCCTGCACACTCGTGCCTGCGTGCATCCAGGCGTGTCTGTGCGCATGTGTTGTGTTTGTGTGGGGGCATACGCACGTGTGCCCTGTGCGTGCTCTGGCACCAGGCACTCAGTGTGCAAAGAAGCTGCTTCCCGTCCGTGTTTGCAGATGGCTCTCGCGTGGGAACCACCGTTTCCAGACCCCTGTTTGGAGAGTGGACCTGTGGTCTCTTGGAGGGCAGCACCGGGTTTTGGGAGCGGCGGCTGGCTGGCGTGGGGCTCCTGCTTGCGGGCAGGCCTGCGGGTGGCCCCCTGCGGGGAAGCGCACTCCCGTTCAGCTCAAAGTGGGCACCAGCCCACAGACACGTTCCTGGAACACTGCCAGGCAGCCGCCGCCACAAAAGCGGGGTGCAGAGCAACCCAGACAGCACGCCCTGCCCTTGCAAAGCGTGTTGTACACCCCAGTGTGGCGTGGAGAAAGCCCCGGGAGGCCGGGGCTCCCGGGGCGGGGAGGCCACCCTCCCAGGCGTCCATGGGGCTGGGCGGCAGCCCGTGAGTTTGCGGCTTTCGCTTTTCTTGTCTATTTCTAGGAGGAACACCTCTTGCTTGGGTCACAAGACAAAGAATTTAGAGTTCCTTTTCAGCTTCAAAGGTAATTATGACTCCTCCCAAGATAGGAGCTGGTGAAACGCTCGTGCGCGCGCGTGTGTATGTATGTGTGTGTGTGTGTGTGTGTGTGTGTGTGTGTGTGTGTAGGCCTGGATGGGTGGCCCAGCCATCAGTGATTACGGGCGGAGAGGTGGTGTGCAGGGTGGTGGGGTGTTTGGTCCTGTCTTTGGCTTTTTCCTTCCTCTCCTCCCTCAACGCCACAAAACAGATAAGACGTCCTAAAACCATCCACAAAAGAGCGAGAAAAACTGATCTGCCCGGAAATGGATGGATGGGGACCGCGCTCCGTGCTTCAGAAGACGCGCTCTGGCCTCCGGTGCCCAAGGAGCACCGCTCAGCTCCTGGCCACCAGCCAGCTCCGGATAGAACACGACTGAGCGGGCTCGGTGGCCTTCCGTCGCGTCCCTGGAGCGGCCTGTCAGCTCTTTCTCTCCCGCCTGAGCCCGCTGCCTCCTCCCGCTCAGCCTGTGTGGGCAGCTGCGGGGCTCTGAGCTCAACAAACTCCTGAAAGGGCAGGAAGCCTCCGATGGGCGATTTTTCAGACTTCAATCCCACATAGTGAAACTTCACGAGGCTTTTCCAGTGGCTCAGCTCGAATTCCTGCTGCCCTGGGCAAACAGCTGCCCCGCAAGAGCGAAAGGCCCAGAGCTTGCCATCCGGCTGACTGCCAAGGACCGGGACGGGCCACGCCGGGTGCCCGGCCCCGGGCCGTGGCTGTGCGGGCCAACGCGGGGTCACCCGCACGCCGCCGCCGTGGCCGTCCCCGAGGAACTTAGCCAGCGCCCTGCGTGGTTCAAGCAGTTCCACCCGTGCGCCGATTCATTTGCAGTAGGTGAGCCCCACAAGGGATCTGCCAGGGCCCCGTGCGCTGTAGAGAACTCCCCGACACGGGGCCTGTGGGCACCCGGCTGCTGTGACCAGGTAACCCCAGGGCAAACCCTGCTCTGCCCTCAGGAGGACCCGCGAGGCACCGGCGTAAGCGCCCTCCTGCGGAAGGGTGTGGCACTGCCCGCTGATACCCAAGATGGAGCTCACACCCCTCTGCGGAGGCCGCGGCGAGCGGGGAGACCAGGCGTGGATGGAGGCGCCCGGCACACCGAGCGCTCCGCGGGCCCCCCCCCCCCCCCCCCCCGGCTCCATGCCGAGTCCCCGGCCTTTCTTCCCCGCCTTCCATCGAGGCAACGCGGGCCGACCTTCCCCTACCACGGCCCCCGGCGTGGGGAGGGGACCAGAGAGGACTCGGGGGGCCCCCCTCCCGGGGATGCCCCCTGCTTGGCCCTTCAAGCTGAGGAGGAGGCATGGGAGCCACACGGGCCGTCCCTGTCAGTCCCCACCCAGTAATGATGGAGGCCACGCCTGAGAACACGGCCTCCGCCACAGCCCACGTCTGCCACGCCCGGCAACGTCAGCCACGCCCCGACAGCATCTGCCACGCCCCCGGCAACGTCAGCCACGCCCCCGACGTCAGCCACGCCCCCAACAACGTTGGCCACGCCCCCGACAACGCCCACCACGCCCCTGACAACGTCAGCCACGCCATGGAAAACGTCAGCCACGCCCCGGACAACGTCAGCCATGCCTGGACAACGCCCGCCACGCCCCTGACAACGTCAGCCACGCCCCTGACAACGTCAGCCACGCCCATGACAACATCAGCCACGCCCATGACAACGTCCGCCACGCTCCCGACAACGTCTGCCACGCCCCGAACAATGTCAGCCACGCCATGGAAAACGTCAGCCACGCCCCGGACAACGTCAGCCATGCCCCGACAACGCCCGCCACGCCCCCGATGATGTCTGCCACGCCCCTGACGTCTGCCACGCCCCTGACAACGTCCACCACGCCCCCAATGACGTCCGCCACGCCCCTGACAATGTCCGCCACGCCCCACCTGCGAGGCGCACCGCCTCCAGCACCCCTTCACCCCAGTGCCACGGAAACCGGGTGCCGCTCAACCGCCACCCACCCGGGGACCCCTGTGCTCCGGGGAGCACAGCCCGGCCCTGCCGGGGCCCCACCGGCCGTGACTCGTGGGCAGCGAGGAGAGCTTGGCCCGGGGCCCGGTGTGGAAACTTCTTTCCTATTTATTAACCTACTTTCTCTCTTGGCGTTGGGAGCAACCAGGAAACCTTGGCCAGGGCTATTAATAGGCCGAGGCCTCCCTGGAGAGGAGACGGAGCTCTACCTGCGGCTCAGGTGCCAAGTGCAATGAAGGTTCCCAGCTACCTCGGGCCGGGAAGGGGGAGGGAGGGGGAGGGTGGGCACCCACCACCTGGGCAAGGCTTCCCTCCCCATCGGGGGTGGCACTGTCACATGGTGCCCCTGCCCCCCCCCCAGGTCAGAGCCGGGGGGAGCCCCGAGGAGGTGCGGAGGGATTGGCACAATGACATGGAATATAAATGACTCCTGTAAACAGAGAGTTTAATAAGAGGCGGTGAGGGAATTTATGGGCAGCCCAAGGATAATTAAAATTATTTATCTACTTACCTCCCTTGCTGGCTGATCGGTGTATTAATTATCTATTATACACGCGCTGATTTGCATTTTAGTGAGGGACCGGGTAAGGGCAGGTGAAAAACACGGGGGGGGGGGCGGACGGAAAGGGGGACACCTGCCAACCTGCCCGGCTGTGGCGCATGGTTCCCTCGGCCGACCCCCACACACACACTGCGCCCCCCCACTGGAGGCGCCCCCCCCCCGGCCTCGGAGAACCCAGACAGAGCGAGAAGCACCAGGCGAGCGAAGGAGACCCACCTGCTGGCGGAAGGGGCAGCTCGGGCGGACGGGGGCCCCCCACGGGGCCGCGGGCGGCGCCAGGCACGGCCGGCAGGCTTTCCTCCGCGGCTCTGACTTCACGCTGCATTTCAAAAGAGAACAGGAGAAGGAAATCATTTCCGGTCTCGGGGTATCAGGAGTGCATCAGACGCGCATGGCCGTGGCGGGGCAGAGCGCCGGCCGGCAGCGTCTCCGGAGCCCCCGAGGGGGGATGCGTGAGCCGGAACCGCGCCGTGCAGGCTCCATTCACCCCGCACACGGGACGTGCTTGCACAAGGGAGGTGCTTGCTTGCACACCTGGCTCCAGAGGCTGCACGCCGTGCTCTCTACGCCCTGTCTACGCTGGGCAGCCCACGTCCCCTGTCCTCCGGGCAGGCTGGACTCTCCCTGCCCTCAGTAGCCCTGGCTAGCCGTGGGTTCGACGCCAGGGGGCAACGTCTGTGCTGTGGAGTGGGGAGGCCCGCGTGGGCACCCGGCCGTCGGCGCCACCACAGCCGCGTCCAGCCCTCCCCTTCCATGCTGAGCTGTCTCCCAGGAGCGTGGGGCAGAGTCCAGGGGAGGCCTGGCTCCCGCTCACTGAGATGCGGGAGGGAACTGAGCTGACGGCAGTCGACATAGTTGTGCCCCCCCACACACAAAGTAGCATATCGGGGCCCTCCCCGCCTAAGGCAAGTGCACGCGGAGACGGCGGGTTTGAGACAGTGACTAGTCACCAGGATGGGGCCTCACGATCAATTGGTGCCCTAGCTGGGTACTAGGAGGAGCATCTGTAATCCCAGCTAGTCAGGAGGCAGAGATAAGAGGGCCCCAGTTGGAGGCCAGCTCAGGCCCAAAGCACGGGACCCTGTCCGAAAAACAAACTACAACGCAAAAGGGCTGTTGGTAGGGCTCAAGTGGTAGAGTGCTTGCTGAGCAAGGTGGAGGCCCCAAGTTAAGCCCCAAGAATTTCTAAAAGGATAAAAGAAGAAAGGAAGGAAGGAGGAAGGGAGGGAGGAAAGGAAGGAGGGAGGGAGGGAGGGAGGGAGGGAGAGAGGGAGGGAGGGAGAGAGGGAGGGAGGGAGGGAGGGAAGGAAGGAAGGAATGAAGGAAGGAGGGAGGGAGGGACGGAAAGAAGGAGGGAGGAAGGGAGGAAGGAGGGAGGGAGGGGAGGAAGGAGGGAGGGAGGGAAGGAAAGAAGGAGGGAGGAAGGAAGGAGGGAAGGGAGGGAGGAAGGAAGGAAGGAAGGAAGGAGGGAAGGGAGGGAGGGAGGAAAGAAGGAGGGAGGGAGGGAAGGAAGGAGGGAAGGGAGGGAGGGAGGAAGGAAGGAAGGAAGGAGGGAAGGGAGGGAGGGAGGAGGAAGAGGGAGGGAGGGAGGGAGGAAGGAAGGAGGGAGGGAGGGAAGGAAGGAAGGAGGTAAGGGAGGGAGGGAGGGAGGGAGGAAGGAAGAAGGGAGGGAGGGAAGGAAAGAAGGAGGGAGGGAGGGAAGGAAGGAAGGAGGGAAGGGAGGGAGGAGGGAGGAAGGAGGGAAGGGAGGGAGGGAGGGAGGAAGGAAGGAAGGAGGGAGGGAGGGAAGGAAGGAAGTAGGGAAGGAAGGAGGAAGGGAGGAAGGAAGGAAGGAGGGAAGGGAGGGAGGGAGGAAGGAAGGAAGGAAGAAAGGAAGGGAGGAAGGGAAGGAAGGAGGGAGGGAGAAAGGATGGGAGGGAGGAAGGAAGGAGGGAGGGAGGAAGGGAAGGAAGGAGGGAAGGAAGGAAGGGAGGAAGGAATGGGAGGAAGGAAGGAAGGAAGGAAGGAGGGAAGGGAGGAAGGAAGGAAGAAAGGAAGGAATGGGAGGAAGGAAGGAAGGGAAGGAGGGAAGGGAGGAAGGAGGGAAGGGAGGGAGGGAGGGAGGAAGGAGGGAAGGGAGGGAGGGAGGGAGGAAGGAAGGAAGGAGGGAGGGAGGGAAGGAAGGAAGTAGGGAAGGGAAGGAGGAAGGGAGGAAGGAAGGAAGGAGGGAAGGGAGGGAGGGAGGAAGGAAGGAAGGAAGAAAGGAAGGGAGGAAGGGAAGGAAGGAGGGAGGGAGAAAGGATGGGAGGGAGGAAGGAAGGAGGGAGGGAGGAAGGGAAGGAAGGAGGGAAGGAAGGAAGGGAGGAAGGAATGGGAGGAAGGAAGGAAGGAAGGGAAGGAGGGAAGGGAGGAAGGAAGGAAGAAAGGAAGGAATGGGAGGAAGGAAGGAAGGGAAGGAGGGAAGGGAGGAAGGAAGGAAGAAAGGAAGGAATGGGAGGAAGGAAGGAAGG
This sequence comes from Perognathus longimembris pacificus, assembly GCF_023159225.1. Classification (NCBI taxonomy): domain Eukaryota; kingdom Metazoa; phylum Chordata; class Mammalia; order Rodentia; family Heteromyidae; genus Perognathus; species Perognathus longimembris. Next base: position 54,385,759 of record NC_063177.1, read on the forward strand.
AAGGGAAGGAGGGAAGGGAGGAAGGAAGGAAGGACAGGCTTTATCTTTTCTGTGTAGAAAGACATCAGATATCTGCCAGCATTTCTATCGTGACCTTTCTCATCTCCAGGACTGGGAAGTAAATCTGTGTGTGTAAACCCTGTCCCCTACTGTATCTTGTCACAAACTCATGAAGGCAGCCTGGCAATGTGGCCAGAGCCAGGTGTCAGCAGCCTAGACTTCCTGCTGGCCTTCTTCCTTCAGCACAGGGCGGACTCCTGTGTCGCCTCCTCTTCTCAGTTCCCAGTGGCTGCCCAGGGGCTGGGGATGGGGGAGGCTCTAGCAGGGAGCTGGAGGACGGAGAGGAGGAGGAGGGAGCAGCGCCGTGCGGAGGTCTGGCACTCCCTCCCTCTTTCCCCTTGGCCTCTGCCCAGGGGCCAGTTCTCCGGGGAGGGAGCGTGCTGTCTGCCCAGGGCGACAGGGACGGGGCACCCTGGACAACCTCAGCTCCCACCCCAGGCCTGGCAGTGAGGAGCCCCGCCTCCAGACGGCCACAGCCTCCGGCCGGCCGGTCTGCTCAGATCTCGGGGCCTCCGGGGTCGGCGTTGGTTTCCTAGGCTACGGTTCTCGAGGTTTTGCTGTGATGCTATTTAGTGATTGGCTTGAGCATTCCCAGGGGTTCGGCTCATCGCGGAGGAGCCTCCAAAGCGGGCATAGGCCTCGCGCAGTCGGCTGAAGGCCCAAGAGCAAAACAAACTTCCCGGAGAAAACACTGCATCTCAAGCTATCCGCACGTGGCCTGCCAGCCCGCACTGCACATTCCAGACGTGGCACACCATGCACACCTGCGAGTCAGGAAGTGTACAACCAATCAATCCATCATCTACCCATCCATCCATCCACCCGCCCACCTACCCATCTACCTACGTACCTATCTACCATCTGCCACCTGTCCTTGATCATCTCTATCATCTCAACTCCATCATCCGACTCCCACTAGTTCTGCTTATTGGGCCTGCTGGGGCCTCCCAGGCCTCTCACACTGGATTCCCGGAGCCTTGTCTGTCGAGAGAGCCATGAAATCCCTGCCACGCTTGGCCCGCTCCAGCTCCCTGAGGCGTGGGGTGGCATCCAAGAAGGATGAGGGGAGCCCCTGGTCTGCGGGGGAGCAGTTTGATGAGAACTTACAGTCCTCAGCCTGGAACCTCCCGGATATCTCCAGCTGGGCGAGACTGAGTTGAAGCTACCCAGTGCCCGCTTCTGCTCTGGCCTCTAAGTCTGCCCCCCACACCCCCCCCCCCCAGCAGGTTCTGGGCTCCCTGACGGGCGCAGGGCCATTGTTGCCAGCCTCTCTTCCCGGCCTCCAGAGGCCCCTCCTCCCCTTCCGGACGATCGCTTCTCCATTCTGATGATGTATCAATAACCGCGAAGCAAAATGCCACCCTTCGCAGCGCCACTGTACTGTAACTAATCGTTTTCTGAATCGATTCTCAGGCCGGGCGCGCGGAGCGAGGTGGGGCTGTCTCTCCAGGGCTGCGCCGGCCTCCAGGAATTAGGCACACTGCGGGGGGGGGGGGGGGGGCGGGAGGGCGGCGGTTCCGAGACACAAAGAGGAAAGAGCAGACTTCAAAAAGAGGGCAAAAGGAAGGTGTGCGGACACGGGGAGCCAGCAAGCCAGGCCACGCTCCTGCTGCCTCTCCTCGCGGGTGGGCGCCGAGGGCGGGGAGAGCCCAGCCTGGGGGAGGGCGTGGGGGGGCAGCGGGGGGCCGCACACCGGGCCCTGGGGGCAGAGCGCGAGTCCACGCCTGCGCAAGTCCAGAGCCAGCCCGTGTCTTCGAGAAGAGCGGAGGGGCCAGCGGGGCTCCAGCGGGCAGGGCTTCCTGGGGCAGGGACGCCGGGCACAGACAGGCAGCTGCCTGCCCCCTGCCGGGCACCCGCAAGGCCAGGCCCAGGACAGACTCTGGAGCTGCCCCACTTAGGATTTGATTGGCTCAAGCCGGGCGCCGGCGGCTCAAGACTGTGATCCTAGCGGCTCAGGAGGCTGAGACCCGAGAATCAGGATCCCAAGCCCGCCAGGACCGTCTGTGAGGCTCTTTATCTCCAACGAGCCACCCGAAAGCCGGGGGCGGAGCTGTGGCTCAAGTAGGAGAGCACCGGCCTTGGGTGAAAGAAGTCCCTGAGCTCAGATTTCGGCACCACCGGCGATGCGAGAGGCGCAGCCCTGGTGGCTCAGGCGCGCACCCCCTCCTACGTGCCCACGGGAAGCTCCAGATCACTCACGCGCTTCCCGCGACCCCGAAGCCCTGCAGGCCTGCAGGTTCCGATGCCTTGCGAGCAGCCGGCCCGCGTGAGTTCACCAGCAAGCACTCTCCCTCCGTGGCACCCGCAGGGCGAGTCCCGGGCTCCGCACACGCTCACCCCGTCTCCCAGGGCTGCTTTGAGAGCCTGCGGTCCTGCCGGGCTGAGCGGGGGCTCGGGTGGCCCAGAAAACACGGTCACACCAGGAGGCAACCAAACCCGGGCCCTCGGGAAGCCCACACGCGAGTCCACGCGGGGCACTGCGGTCTGGTCTGGTCTGGTTTTACAGAGTAGAATGGCTTTGTGTTTTGCCCTACGCCGTCCCGGGCACAGCTGCTTTCCCGTGTGGAAGGCAAAGAGTAGGGTGGAAGGGTCCCCGGGGGTGGGCAGGGCCCCCAGCCCCCCGCAGACAGGAGAGAGCCCTGCAGAGGACAGGAGACCGCAGCCCTGGCGCGGTGCCCGCTGGGCACGCCCGGGCAGAGGTGGGAAAGGCTGGCGGCCATGGGGGTCAGCGGGGACAGGAGGAGGTGGGCTGGCAGAGGAGGAGGGGAGGGCAGGGGGAGGGGAGGGAAGGAGGAGGAGGGGCGGGCAGGAGGAGGAGGGGAGGGCAGGAGGAGGAGGGGAGGGCAGGAGGAGGAGGGGAGGGCAGAGCAGGTGGGGAGGGCAGGAGAAGGAGGGGAGGGCAGGAGGAGGGGAGAGCAGGAGGAGGTGGGGAGGGCAGGAGGAGGAGGGGAGGGCAGGAGGAGGAGGGGAGGGCAGAGCAGGTGGGGAGGGCAGGAGGAGGAGGGGAAGGCAGGAGAAAGTGGGGAGGGCAGGAGGAGGAGGGGAAGGCAGGAGAAAGTGGGGAGGGCAGGAGGAGGAGGGGAGGGCAGGAGGAGGTGGGGAGGGCAGAGCAGGTGGGGATGGCAGGAGGAGGAGGGGAGGGCTGGGGGCGGGGCTCAGTGGCAGAGCACTGGCCTGGCAAGAGCAAGGCCCTGAGTTCAAGACCCAGTGCCGGAGAAAGAGAGAGGGAGGGAGAGATCAATGGACGCCCCGAGCGGCTTCTGGCTTCCGGGTGTAGGGGAGAGAACGGGGCTGTGTCTGGAGGCGGCTGGGGCCTGTCTGCGGGGCAGCGTTCCCTTGTTGGAGCTCGCTCACTCCATCTGGGGATGGGAAGGGTGGGAATCCCCGGGTGAAGGCCCAGCGGGACGAGGCAGGCCACTGGACCTCGTCTTGACATATTCTCTCCTCTCCCCCTCCCTCCCTCCCTCCCTCCCTCCTTCTCTCTCTCTCTGCTTCCCGGCTGTCAGGAGGTGAGCAGTTCGGCTCCTCCACGGCCTCCTCACCGCTCTGTCTGCTTTTTGGACCGACACACGGAGCCATCATTAATGAGCTGCGTTATTCATTGTGGATGAAGAAACAGTCACGTTTTATTCAACGAGACTCACACCACGTGCAACGCACTTTCTTATTACTCTTATTTCTTGCTGCTCTTCCTCAGCCCCCTCCCTCCTTCCCCCGTATTTAACGTCACTGCCATGATCAAGCATGCCCTCCATGCCTTCGAGGCGAGCACGCTTAGCTGGCAAAGCCCGGGAAGGAAGGGGGAGACGAGCCAGCGGCGTGGGCCGTGCTCCGTGGTCCTCTTGGCTGGGGGCCTACGACCCAGTCATGGCTGATGCGTTTAGTGTGTGTTTCCAGAAGGACCCGGATGACCCTCACCCAAGAGGAAGTGAAGAGGGGAGCCCTTTCCTGGGGAGGGGGAGGGGGAGGGGGAGGAGGTCCTCTAGATTTCAGATCATTCCTGTTTCCAAGAGATCAGGCCTTGGTCCTTGGAGCAAAGCCTTCCACTTCCTGAGAAAGACAACAGAAGAATGGCTTCTCTCTTGCTTCCTTTCTTCCCTTTCTTCTTCCTCATTCCCTCCCTCCCTCCCTCCCTCCCCCTTTTGTTGTTGCTGGGAGTGGCCATGGGGCCTACGTGGTTTCCCTGAGCTCTTTGGCTCAAGGCTGGCACTTGCTTTACCACTTTGAGCCACAGCGCCACTTCCAGTTTCTTGGTGGTGCATTGGAGGGAAGAATCTCACCGACTTTGCTGCCCGGGCTGGCTTTGAACCATGATCCTCGGATCCCATCCTCCTGAGTAGCTAGGGTGACAGGCGTGAGCCACGGGGCTGGCTCCTCTCTGTCCTTGTCACTCAAATACCCTCAAGCAACGAGAAGCGGCCACCTCCTCCTCCACCTCTGGAGCTGGAGCCCGGGGCAGGGGTGGAGGGGTGGGGAGAGCGTCTGTCACTGGAGGGCACCCACCCCCCCCCCGGGGCAGGCGGCCCCGTGGGTTCCCGTGGGGCTGTCAGTGCGCGCGGTGGAGACGGGGAGCAGCACTGATTCAGGCCCTTCCGCCTCCCGGGCTGCGTCTCCGGCTGGCTGGCTTGGGTGGAGCCCAGGCTGCCGGATGCGTGGCCGGCGCGGGCTTTGATCGCCTGGCACACAGCTGCCCGGCCCTAGGCCCGCCGCGCATGCTCACCAAAGCCGCGCCATCAGCTTCCAGATTGTTACTCCGGGAGGGGCCGACAGCGGCGGTTCCAAACCAATTAAAATAAGCCCGTCGCCGCTGCGGGCGGCCGTGGCGCCGAACTCGGCGGTCTCAGAGGACCCAGGCTTGCAACGAGCGAGCGAGCGAGATGCACGAAATGGTAATGGAGATGTTTAAACGGCACGCCGGGGGGAATTCTGGTAAATAAGGCCGGAGAAGAGGCTGGGGGAGGTGTCTCCCGGGTTAACCCTGGGGAGGGGGCTTCCACGAGAGAGAGGTGGGGTTGACAACCGACCCCACCTGACGGAGTGGGGGGGGCTTAGGGGGAGGAAAGCTGTGTCATTTCCAGCAGCACCCACCGGGCAGGCTGGAAGGGTCAGGTGTCAATGCCAAGTGAAAACTGGAGGGGGTGAGATGGAGCGGGAACCAGATGGCAGGCCAGCGGCGGGGCAGAGCTGGGGGGGAGGGACGGGGTGGGGGGCCCTGGGCCCGTGAAGGCAGATGGGGGCCACACGTTCAAGCCTGGCTGCGGCTTGCCTCTCAGGGGGTCCTCATGGGGCGCGGAGCAAAGGCAACCCAGGAAACAGATGGGAGGTTCCAGAAGGTTCCACCCAGGAGACGGGGTCTGGCAGAGCTGGGTGCTGTCCTCTGAGCCACAGAGTCCAGTCTGGAAGGTGGGCCGGACGGCCAGCCAGGCCCTGACCCCGGGCTCTGGGCCCCGGCTTTTGTCCACCTAGCTTTACAACGGGAGTAGCAACCCCCAATCCAGGGGGCAGAGTCAGTGAGGAAAAGCACCAGCTACCTTGGAGAGTTTAGATGAAGAGGAGCAAGTGTAAGGAGTTCTAGCGTAAGGAGTTCTAGTGTCAGGACGGGCCTGCCGCGCAGCACTCGGGATGGGCTCGTGACGGCTGCTCTTGGATGTGGACCTGAAATTCAAGTGCACACGGGAATTCTAGATCTCTTTCGTCGCCCTAGGTTTCAGCTGCTTCATTGCAAAGCTTAAACACAGGCACGCACACAGGAAAGCCAGGCATGACCAACAGGTGTGCACACGCACATACATGCACGCACACGTACACACATACATGCATGCACACACACACACACACACACACACAGGAAAAGAGCTAGCTGTTCACCAGGAGCCAGGCTCTTCTCACACACCACCTCGCCGGCCCTGCCTGTAGTCGCTCCCGACGCCACCATATCCTCGTTCAGACAAAAGGCTCTGCATCCCCACCACTTGGGAGACTGAGACCTGAGGACCACAGTTCAAAACCAGCGGGGGGCAGGAAAGTCTGAGACTCTTGTATCCAATCAACCATCCAAAAGCCAGAAAGTGGAGCTGGCCTCAAGTGCAGAGCGCCGGCCTTGAGTAAACGCATCTCAGGGGCAGCACCCGGCCCTGAGACTGACACCTAGCACCAGAGTGCATGCGCTCTCCCTCTCCCCCTTCCTCTCTCTTCCCCTTCTCCCCCTCTCCCCTCCCTCCCCCTCCCTCTCTCCGCTTCTAGACTGCCACGTTCCCAAGTCCACGCAGTCAGCACGCACCCGGCAGAAGCCGCAGACCCCAGGCCGTTTGTATTCCAAGGTCTGCATCCTTTCCCGCAGCCCCGCAGCGTGAGACCAAGCACCACGGCCGCGAGGAAGTCACTAGGGACTTCACTCTGCCCCAGCTGGGTCGATGGCCGGGCTCGGCCCCTGGGCACCGCGGAGGGGACATCCGGTGAAGTGAGGTGACGTCTCCCGGGTGCCCTGGGCTCGCTCTGTGGCCCGATCACGCCTCCCTGCCCGACGGCGTCCCAGAGCATCCTGCCGGTGCCCAAGTCCTGAGCAAGCCCCCCACAACGCCAGCACCACGCAGGGGCTTCTCCCTGGACATCGTGCAGCTTCGTTGGTTCTAGAACTATCTACTAGCCTCTCCTACTTGAGCAGCTGCTGCCCAGGGAAGCAGCCAGTGATTAGGATGCTTCCCGAGATTAGAATGATGTGTGTGGTATGTGTGGTATGTGTACATGTGTGGTATGCGTGTCTATATATGTGTGTGTGTGTGTACATGCACGCGCGGGGCTTGAACTCAGGACCTCGGCACTGTCTCTGACCTTCTTCACTCCAGGCTAGCACTCTGCAATTTAGCCAAAGCTCCATCTCTGGCTTTTGTTGGAGATTAATTGGAGACAAGAGTCTCACAGACTTTCCTGCCCAGGCTGGTTTCAAACCATGCTCCTCAGATCTCAGCCTCCCGAGAGGCCAGGCTTCCGGGCGAGAGCACAGGGCCAGGCTGGGCATCGTGACCTGGATGGGGTGAGGGTGCATCTCCGGGTGGTACGCCCCCTTCCATGGGGAGCAGCTGACCCCGGGCGTGGCCAAGAAGCCAGGCCCGCCATCAGCAGACAGCCACGGCCCGCCACGACTTCCAGCCTTCGCCGTCGGTTCCAGGGTTTTTCTAGGAATCGGAGTAAGTGTATCGCTCTGCCATAAAAAAAAACAAAACCCTCTTTCTAAAAACAACGGTCACCGGGTTGGGAAGAGGCTCCGGCCTGATCCAGCCGGCCCATCTCCTAAGCTCCTGGCCTGCGGTTGGCAGTTTCCGAGTATTCGAGTGAGCGCAGGGCCCGAGCGCGGTCAGCTGGAGGCCTCGCCGGGCAGCCCAATCCCTACGGCGAGTGACACAAAAGCACCGGGAGCCCCCCGAGATGCCCCGGGAAGGCGGGGAGGAGGGCGGGGAGAGAAGGAGGCCAGCGTGGATCATCAAAAACGCCAGGCTAATCAAATGCTCACATCCAGGGCACAAAATTGCTGAGGGCCAGAGAGCCAGGGAGGGAACTGCGTGCAAGCAGCCAGCGCCTTCGCCACTTCCGGTCATCACCGGCCCGGGGTCCGCGCCCCGAGGGGCCTGGGCCTCCGCGGGGGGCTTTACATCCTTCCTCTCAGGAGGGGGTCATTGGAAAACTTGGTACTGGGACCTGCGTTTTTGAAACCCGACCACGGGAGGAAGGAAGGCATGGGTGGGGTGAGGGATAGGATAGCGAGAGGGGGAGGGAGAGAGAGCCAGGGAGAGCCAGGGAGGGAGGGAGAGTTTAATTATAGGCAGGTTGTTGACTTGCAGGTGACCTACTTCCCAGACATCTTCCCTTGCTTTGCTTTCCTAACGCCAAGTTTTGACACATGGGAGGCGGGAAGGAAGAAAAGTCACACTCTACCCCCGGAAAGAGGCGGGCATCCCGGCTCCACGCTGCTGAGTGGAGGGGGGGGGTACCCACCAAGTTAAGAAGAGCGATGTGGGGGCTCTTGATGCCGGGGGGGGCTGCCATGGACCCAAGGAAGCCCCTTGGTGGCCGGGCCCACGGAGCCGGGCCGGGACCCAGGCCGGGACTCCAGTCCAGCCAAAGATGGGGGAGGCGCCCTCCGCAAGGGCAGCCGGGCCTGGCTGGCCGTGACTGCGGGCGGTCCTCGCGGCTCATGGCTCTCACTCGCACATGTGCACAGAACTTTCCAGAAGGCTGTGGTGGGTTTGCTTTCCGACCACCGACCATGTGGCTCTGGGGGGGGGGGAGGGGTGGCGGCTGGAATTCACACTAGCACAGAGTTCCTCTTGGTGCCGCCACGGGAACCTTCCAGAGAGGAGCTCACAGCGCGCTCCCTCCCTTGGCAAACCTCTTCCACACGCAATCAGCCTTGTTGCCAGGAAGGTCCTTCCTCCGGTCCATCCAGAATCCTCCGTGCTGAACTCTGGGTCCCTCTCCACCCTCCCCGTGGTAGGGTGATGGACAGCGGCTGGCCAACCTCTGCCAGCAGCCAGGCGAAGCCCAGGCTTTCCCTAGCACACCCCACAGCGGTCTCTCCCCCCCCACCCCAAAGCCCCTCCTTCCCACCCAGAGTCTCCCCCAGAGTGGCTTTGGGAGTCGGTCCTGGCTCTGGCCCTGGCTCAGAGTCACCGGTGCCAGCCCTCACAGATCAGCAGAAAATGGATTCGCCCATCTCTCCCAAAGCCTCCTGCTCCGCGGGGCCAGACAGCAGGGCGAGTTGTGTTCAGAGCAACACTGGACCCTAAATGTGCCACAGCCGAGGGGCAGCCTTGGGGTGCGAGGGGCCGGGGAGCCGAGGCCACGGCCAGCGGCCACCAAACACAGCCAACGACGCCACGGAGGCTCCTGGTTGTGCGGATTCGTGCGCGCTGGAAACCCAGCTCGACTCACACCTTTATCACACTCGGGTAACCCCCTGGGACTCCGGGTAGAGCCCCCAGGGTCTGCTGAAAGTGCACGTCCACCTGTCAGTGCCCAGACACCTCGGGCCCCCGAGGGTCCACCCTTTCCCGTCACGGAAAGAAAACAAATGGAAACCCAGAGCCTGGGGCATGCCGTTGTGCCAGCGCCCCTAATCCAGCTCTCCCCCCGGCCCCGGCCTCCTCCAAGCCTGCCTGACGCCGCAGCTCCCGCTGGGGCAGGGGTAGAAAGCCCTTGGAGCCCTGAGGTGACGGCACCGGCGTGCCATGTCCCCAGGCTGGGGCCCAGGGCCACGCAGAGGCAGAAGGGAAGGGAGGAAGACCAAGGTCACCCCAGAAACTCTAGACCGACCGCAGAGGATGCTAAAGCCAGACAGCCGTGAGGCCGGCCCGGGGCGTCCACCCATGAACGTGGGCTCGAGTGCTTACAGCCTGAGCTGTCCTGCACACCGCACGACTAACCGTGATTCTCAAATACAATACCAACGCGGCACGGCGACACAGAAGTGCGCGAGGAAAGAAGGCACCGACGCGGGCGGAGAGGCGCGGGGGGGGGGGGGGCGTCCGAGCTGGGCTCTGAGTGCAAGGGGGAGGGAGGAGACGCAGCCCGCCACGACCAGCGCCAGCCCTGACTCCTCTGCTAGCCGGCATGGAGGAAGCCTGGCTTCCCGGCCACCCAGGGGGCCCAAGTGACCTCCATTTTCAGGGTTTAGGGAGGACTCCCCCTGCCTCACTGGGCAGGGCCTGGGGCTTAGAGGGGCTGTGGGGGGAGGGGAGGGGGAGGGGAGGCCTCCACCCAGCCGCGGGGCAGCCGACGCCTGTAGGAGGCAGGGGTTTATCTACAACCACACAGCCGGGCCCTGGCTTCCTCTGCCTTGCGATGGGAGGAGGACCATGGGATATTGTCCTCAGCCCAAGGACCGCCCTCTGCCCCGGCCTCTGTGCAAACCCAGGAAAAGAGTGGGGCGCGAAGGCTCCCGCGTGGCCCAGAGGGCGCTGCAGGCATTGGTGCACGCCGTGCCTGGTGGCCCAAACCAGCAGCTCAGAGCCCCTCACACACGCTGAGCGTGGAACCCACCTCCTCCCAGCCCCGGATAGGACAGAGCCGCCCTGCCCCTTCCTGCAGGCGGTGGGAGGGGCGGGCGGAAGTGGGGGGACAAGAGAGAGCACGGGGGAGCGGTGCCCACTTCCCAGCCTCCCCAGGGCACAGAGAACCAGTCCTGGATTGTCCTGGAGCTCTGCAGGAGACGGCTGCCCAGAGAGGCCCTTCCTGCCCCCCCCCACCCCTGGGAGGAAGGGCAGGAGACCTTTCCAGGGCAGCCGGGGTCATCCCTCCCAAAGAAAGAGCCTTGGGGTCTTCCCCAACGAGCCCCGTAACGCCGTGGGCATCCACTTCCCTTGGAACACCCATGGTGGTATTTACTTCTTCCCGACCAAATGGCTACTGAACCCCATCTTCCCAGGAATGGCAGAGAAAGGGGCCAAGAGGGGGCGCCTGAGAAGACCGCTGGAGAGCCACCTGCTGCTGCACGCTAGTGGCTCACCCCTGTCATCCTAGTGACTCGGGAGGCGGAGACCTGAGGACCTCAGTTCAAAGCCAGCCCAGGCGGGAAAGTCTGGGACTCGGGCGGTAGAGCGCCCGTCTCAAGAACAGCACTCAGGCCCCGAGTTCAAACCCCAGTCCTGGGGGAGAGAAAGGAGAAGAAAAGAACGACCTGCTTTAGAACAAAAAGAAAGGAAAAACAAACAGCAAGTCAAAAGCACTCCCAAATCTAAGTAGAGCCACAGCGCCCCTCCCTCCCTTCCTCCCCCCTTCCTCCTCCTATGCCTCCTGGCTTTGAGCTCCAACCTCCTGGATATTTATTGTCCGTCCCCTTCTAAATCATTCCTGACGGCGGGACTGCGCGCACTCCAGCGCGGGGAGGCCCGTGTGCAGTCACAGTTCCGTTTAGCTTGCAGAAAAAGACCCTCGGAGGAAGCCGCCGCCCGGGAGCTGTCCAGTGCTGAACTCCACGGTGATGGACGATTATGGGCCATCTGCACTTTCAGAGCGGATAGATTTATGAGCAGGAGAGACAGCTAGAAGAGTGTCCATTGCCATAACTCAACACCCTCTTCAGAGATATTCTAATCAGGCAACCCCCCCCCCCACACACACACCCAAAAAGCCCATGTTGAGGACCAGCAAGAGAGAAAATCAATTATGTATTTCTGGGGATTGTTTTTTCTCTCCCAGAGCGTGGCTGTCAGCGGTGTTGGAAGTGAGGACGCCGGGAGTCTGGGGGGGAGGGAAGATGAAAGGGGACCCCACCCCAGCCTGGCAGAGCACATCCGCCCCGGCGTTTCTTCCCGAGGCAGCACGATGCCCTGGTGGATGCGGGCGAGATGCGCTGGCAACCCGACGCCGGGCAGAGAGCGCAGGAGAGACGGAAACGAGAGCCAGCAGGCCTTCGTGGCCTCCCGGCACGCTGATGCGGACGTGCGGCGGGAGGAGGGGAGGGGGGGCCGTGCACGGCCTGCCCACGGGGGCCCGGGGGCCGGGCCCACGCTCCCTACCCATCTCGGAATGAGGCCCGCAGGGGACGGGACTCCGGCAGGAAGGACACAGGTCCCGCCCACGCCGCCCTTCAGGGCACAGGCCTCCGCCTCGGTGTGAGGTGATCAGGGAACCCCGGGTCTGCTCCCCCCCCCGAGACCCCATCACACAGGAAAGACCTCGCCCCACCCCCATCACCACGACGACCTGCGCCCAGTCCGCACAGAGCCCACGGCCACCAGGAAGAGACCGTACAAGTAGAGGGCAGAAGTGAGGACGCCTCGGTTCCCAAGCACCCTGCATCCCGCTCAGTGTGCCAGGCGCCTGGGGCGGGAGGCCCGCAAGGAGGAGGCCGGGGGTCGCCGGGTCGCCCCCCTCGGGCCCCTGGTCCTCAGAATGAGCTGCCCTCTCCCAAGGGCCCAGGCACAGGCCATCGGAGCGGACCGCGCTGCGTGCCCCCGCCCCCGCAGCCCTGCGGGGAGGCCGGCCCCCGTCCCCGGCGCTGGGCTCCAGGTCCCCCGGATGCTGCTTCGGGGCCAGCCTGGCGGAGGGCCCGGCCCTGTAAGGCCCGGCCCCGGTAAATTCCGAGCACTTGGACGGCTCCTGGGGCCCTGCTTGTGGTCGGGAATGGAATCCCTCACTGCATTTCATCTTCGCTCATTGACATCGACGTGCCGTTCTTGGCCGGCGACTGCTGCCTGGAACTGCGCGCTTCCGGACGGCAGTGGCCACCGGCGGCCCCGGGCCCCCCCACTCCCTGACCCAGGCCGTGCCCGCAAGATCCTCGCCTTCCATTGCTCGGAGGCCCGAGCCGGCTTCTGGCACTCAGCAGAGGAAGGGGGGGGGCAGGGAGGGCACTCTGCACCCGGAGACATTTGGCTTCACCTGTGAAAACAGCTCCAACTTGATGAATGGTTTGCTTCTTGCACTTTGTGAAATTAAATTCTCAGCTTGGACGGAGAGCCCGGGGTCTGGGGCGGGTGCCGGAGGTTTCTCAGGCAGCGAGGGGCTCGGGCTCGGGGGTCCTGGCAGCCGCCTCCCATGGGGGGGGGCAGCGGGCACACAGGCGGGGGCTGAGGCTTCAGAGGGGCCATGCCGGGGGGGGGGGCGCGGGAGAGCAGCCCAGCTCTGCCCAGGCCCGGCCCGGCCCCCCATCCTCGGCACGCACACCGCACACCGCGCCCTGGAAGACGAGGGCCTCTCCAGGGAGCCATATTCCCCTGGGCCCGAGGATGGACGCAGGAGGAGCTACAGATCCCTGCCCAACTCTGCTCTCCACTTACGCAGATTCTCCCATCGCCCTCTCATCAGGGCCCTCGTTAAGGGTGGTATAATGGAGAGCCCCTGCTGGCCTTCCAGGGGTGGGGGGCCCCCATCGAGGGCCCCTCCCCCACGCCGCCTTCCTTCTCCCGTGGCCGGGAGAGGAGGAAGGGGTGGCCATGTCTCACGGGACCACGGGTCCCGTGGAGACCGCTTCTGCTGACCGTTTTCATGGACACGCTGTCATCCAAATCACCTGGGAGAGGCTCCTGCGAGAGGCCACGGCTGCGCTGTACAGCGGACTCGACCCCGGGGGGGGGGCAGCGGCGGGGTGGGGGGCTCCCGGGTCATCGGCTGACACACGCCTCCCACCACCACGGGCCCCTGGCCAGAAGCCAAGTCCTTCGGGTGCCAAGGATCTGAAGCAAGGTGAGCGCCCGGGCTCAAGATTGCTCTGGACTCCCTGTGCCCCCCCCCCGGCGCCCCTGCAGCCTCTGCCCCGCCCCTTCCTCTCTACCCGACCCCCCCCACAAGGACGCCACTGCTGCCATGCTCAGACAGGGCGCCCAGGGGCTCTTCCGGGGGTCCAGCCCCTCTCAGAACTCCCCCCGCCCCCGACCGCTCCAGAATGGAAGATCCGCGTGTGTTCGCCTATGGACACGCGCGCGTGCCTGTCCTATGCTTGTGTGCAAATGGGGTCAGGACGCCCCCCTGTGGAGCAGAACAAGCGCGTCTCCCGAGCCCCCGGGACCCAGGCTTCGCTGGGGCAGCAGGAAGACAGTCCACGGCCGTCAACTGGCTTTGCCACCGGGCAGGGGCTTCATTCCTCGCTTTGGGTATTTCTGGAATATTCCCAGGGCCGCTCAGATTCCTCTGGCTCTCTGTGGCTCTCCCCCACTCTGGACCATCTGCCCCAATCTCCCCAGCTGTGCAGGATGACGCACCTCCACCCTGTCCCCTCACCCCTCGGAGGGGAGGGCGGGGTCTGCCCCGGGGCCTCCCAGCCCCCACTCCCATGAGCTCCTCTCCTGAGATCGGCGGGGTCGGTGGCCACAGGCTACGGGGTCACGAGGTCACGGGAGGGCCTGAGGGTCCTCCGGTCACTCCCTGCCCAGCCAGCCCCCCCCCCCAGACGGCCAGGTCCCCCCTGACTCCAGCCGAGTGGGGGAGGCGGGGGGGGGAGAAGGGGGGGCCGGGGCGTCACCCGCCACTGCGTCCCGTTCTGACTCGCGAGTCCCGGGGCCTCTGCACCACGGCACTGTAGCCCCGGCCCTGGCCCCTCTGCCCCTCCGCCCCTCCGCCGGCTCCCCGTGCACTCTTGAGCGCCGGGGTTGCTTGTGCTGCCGCAGTGCCGGAGCCTCCCGGCCCGCAACGCCTCGCCCCCGCCGGCGCCCGGCCCCGCAGCCGCTCTGCACACCATCGCTCCCTGCAGCCGGGGCCCGGGCCCCGCCGCCCCCACCTCTCCCGGCCTCTCCTCCGTCCCTCCCCCCGGCGGGGCGCCCCTCCCTGCCGGCCCCGCGCTCCGCCGGACGCCCGCGCACAGGCCAGACCCGGGGAGACGCCTCCCTCCCTCCAGACGCCTCCGCCTCCCTCGCAGCCCGCCGGGATTCCTGCTCCCAACAACACGCACTCGCTCCGAGTCTCAGGACACAGTCACGCAGGCCTCCGGGGCCATCGGAAGCTTCTGGTCCTCTACTGCGCCCACCCCCCCGGGCTGGGGCTGGAACAGAAACGAGCAACAAGTCTGCAGCGTGGCGGCGCCGGACCCCAGACTCCTGCCGCCAGAGCTGGAACCCAAGCTCCCCGGGGTGTGGGGGGGGTGTGCAGCGGGGAGACAGGGCGAGCCATGTGCGGGTGTTCCCTTTCCTCTCCCCCCTCCCGCCCTCCCCTCTCCTTTCCATTCCCCCCTCCATCCTCTCCCCTGCTCTTTTTTCTCTCTCTTTTACCCCTTCTTCCTTCCCTCCTTCCTTCTCTCCCTCCCTCCTTCCTTCCTTTTCCCCTGTCCTCCTCCCTCCCTTCCTTTTTTCTCCCCCCCCCTTTCTTTTTGCTTCTGAGCAAAGCAGGGCCCCGCGGGGCACAGCGAGAGAGGCGTTTTTGTGATAAACCCGTGTATGGTACCAGGCGGATGAGGACAGGCCTGGCCAGCAGCGCAGGTGCAGGCTCCACCTGAGCTCCGAGCCAACCCGAGTCCACAGGGCGGAGGGAGATGGGAGATGGGAGTCCAGAAGGGGAGGGGGAGAAGGAGGGACAGACAGGCAGACAGACAGACAGGGACAGGGTTGTGGAGCAGAATCCAGAGCCATAGAAAAACAGAGACAGAGGCAGGGAGATGGAGCCACAGAGAGATGGCGACCGGTGGAGAGACGCGGCAGGGCGGCGGGGCGGCGGGGCGTGACCCCGAGAAACGGGCCACGAGGGTCGCGCACGCTCGTTCTGGCCGCGCCCGTCCACGCGCTCGGGACACGCTTTCTCCTAACGGATCTTCCGCAAAAGCGTGCTCGGCCGCCGCACGCCGCCATCTCCCCGCTTCCTTTTGTTCCAGAGAGACAGAACTGTTGATTTTTTATCTCTTAAATCAATACCCCGTGCCCTGCCGTCCAAAGGCATTCTTTTCACACCGGGGGGGGGGGGGGGGAAAGGAGACCGAGGAGAACGTAAAGCAAAGTCACAGCTCGGAGCCACACCATTGCAGGGCCGGTGTGCGTCCAGCCAGCCCCGGCGGGAGGCAGTGAGACCCGGGGTGGCGGGGGGGGGGGGCGGGGAGCCCCAGGAAGAGGACTCCAGGCCCCCGGACACTTTCTCTGATAGCCAACAATTAGCAGACACCACGGCCCGCCTCCACCGCTTGCAGTCCCCTTCCGGGTTCTCAGCCCACACCCATGGCCCCCGCTTGGGGCCCTGCGCCCCTGTCCCTCCTCGGCGCCCATCTCCTGGCTGCTCTGCCCCTGCCCCAGGCCTCCGACCGCTTCCTACACTGGGGCTCCTGGGGCCGGCTGCACAGCAGACAGCAGGACGCGCTCTGGCTGCCCCCCCCTTTCTGCCCCAGGCTCTCCTCCATCACCAGCAGCAGCGACGGGCCTGGCCCACCTGCCGAACGCCCGCCGGCACAGCGCAGCACCGGCCCTCCCTCCGCCACGCCCGCCCTGGACGGTGCAGTCCACGGGTCCAGGACGTCCTCTGGGTGACCAGCCGTCGTCCCCCCAACTCCACCTGGAGCCCCTCTGTGGGCCCCGGGAATCGGCGGCGTCACACTGGGTCTGCCCCATGCATGGCCAGTCCCAGAGCGTGTGGCTGGCACACAGGGAGTGTGCCCGAGTCACACGCCTCTGTGACCAAGGGCACACGCAGGGCTGAGCACGGGTCACACACGCCTGTGACGCCTCTCACCCTGGGGGAGGGGGAGGCCGCTCAACGGGAGCCTCCTGCTCAGGTGTGCGTGCGTGCGTGTGCGCACACGTGTGTACGTGTGCACTCAGGTATGTGCATTCAGATGTGTGTGTTCAAGTGTATGATCATCAGATATAGTATATTCGGTCCTGTGCGTGTGTATTCACTTGTGTACAAGTATATGTGTGTATGTTCAGGTACCTGTTTATATTCAGGCGCACGTGTACACTCACACACGTGTATACATTCATGTAGTGCATGTGTTCATGTATGTATATATGTTCAGGCATGTGCATGTGTTCAGGTACGTGTATATATTCAGGTGTGTGTGCAATCGGGTGTGTGCATGTTCAGGCATGTGTATATGTTCAGGTGTGTACTGTGTATATGTTCAGGCAAGTGTATGTTCAGGTGCGTATGTGTTTAGGCGTGTGTATGTTCAGGTGCGTATGTGTTCAGGCGTGTATGTGTTCAGGCGTGTGTATGTTCAGGCGTGTATGTGTTCAGGCGTGTGTATGTTCAGGCGTGTATGTGTTCAGGCGTGTGTATGTTCAGGTGTGTATGTGTTTAGGCGTGTGTATGTTCAGGCGTGTATGTGTTCAGGCGTGTGTATGTTCAGGTGTGTATGTGTTTAGGCGTGTGTATGTTCAGGCGTGTATGTGTTCAGGCGTGTGTATGTTCAGGTGTGTATGTGTTTAGGCGTGTGTATGTTCAGGTGTGTATGTGTTTAGGCGTGTGTATGTTCAGGTGTGTATGTGTTCAGGCGTGTGTATGTTCAGGTGTGTATGTGTTTAGGCATGTGTATGTTCAGGTGTGTATGTGTTCAGGCGTGTGTATGTTCAGGTGCGTATGTGTTTAGGCGTGTGTATGTTCAGGTGCGTATGTGTTTAGGTGTGTGTATGTTCAGGTGCGTATGTGTTCAGGCATGTATGTGTTCAGGCGTGTGTATGTTCAGGTGTGTATGTGTTTAGGCGTGTGTATGTTCAGGTGTGTATGTGTTTAGGCGTGTGTATGTTCAGGTGCGTATGTGTTCAGGCGTGTATGTGTTCAGGCGTGTGTATGTGTTCGGGTGTGTGTACACACTCAGGCAGGTGTACACACTCACTGCGTGTGCACTCCGGCGTGTGGCCCAGGCCGAGCACACTGGCTGGAGCTGCGGGAGTGCTGCTCCTACCCCTGTCTCCAGTCAGGCCTCGCAGCCAGGAGGAGGGCACGGAGCAGGCGTGGCCCTCCCCCGGAGCCCTACCCTCGACAGGGGGCTCCCGGTGCCGTCTTCCACCCCAAAGCTCCGCCCCCCGGCAGGGCATGCCACCCTGGGCACCAGGCTGCCCGCGCTGCACCGTGAGAACTTAGCTGTTTCTGCCAGTGCTGGGATTTTCCAGAACCTTCCCTGGCTCTCACCCACATCCTATTTCCTTAGGAAAAGGAAGGCGTGCTGCTTCTCCCCCATGTGGCTCTCCCCAAAGCACCTTCTTCCCCAGCAGACTTCCCTGTGGGGCCCCGGAAGCCTCACAAGCAGCGTTCCTCCTGTGGGATCCGGAAGGGTCCGCAGGGCTGCTCAACAGCGGGACTTTCTGCCCAACAACCCGAGGAGACGGGCCTTGGGGCCCACAGGCCTGCCCCTCTCCCTGCCCCTCTCCCTGCCCCTGGCCGCCCGGCCCCTCCTTCACCGGGAGCTGGGGAGAGGAGGGGACCGCGAGGG
The DNA here is from genome assembly GCF_023159225.1 of Perognathus longimembris pacificus. Lineage (NCBI taxonomy): Eukaryota > Metazoa > Chordata > Mammalia > Rodentia > Heteromyidae > Perognathus > Perognathus longimembris. Next base: position 54,403,661 of record NC_063177.1, read on the forward strand.
CGGGGAGACTCGGTGAGACGGAACCGCGAACCCCCGGAGCACCGGCGGCTGCCGGCCGGACGCCACACCTCAGGAGTGCACGCTGAAGGGCGGGCCTCGCTCACTCGCGTGCCTCAGTGCTTGTTCAAGAAAGGGAGAGCCCACACAGACTGGATTATGAACTGGAATTTGCACTCTGTGCTTCCCCCGTCTTACCCACAGCCCATCTCGTACAGGAAGGGCTGACACACGCACGTTCCCTCTCCCTGCCACGTCGTGGCCCACGTCCCTCGCTGCTGTGTGTGTCGGGCCAGGCTTCTCCCATGGGGGCTCCTTCCGGATCACCCCAGGTGTTGGAGAGCTCCGAAGGAACAAGAATGGCTGCGTGTGCGTGTGTGCGCACACGTATATCCACGGCATGTTCTTAGGCACATGTGTGTCTGTGTGAGCGTCCCATGAGTGTGCATGTGTTTGCACATGTAAGCATGTGCACGTGTGCGGTATGCATTGTGCACTGCTGTGCTGTGTGTTAACACATGCCCGCGCACGTGTGCATTCCGTACACCTTGTCTGCGCAGGCGTGAGTGTGTAACCTGTGTCTGTGTTTCCATGCATAGGTGTGCTTGCACGTGTGCACACCTGCAGCTCCCAAAGTATCCTTAGACGGGGAGCGACGGAGGATGGAGGGTCTCCTCCCTCCCGCGGCGCTGTGGGAAGAGGGCGGGCGGAGCTGGGGAGGGTCAGGCCCCCTTCGGGCTCATCCTGTCTCGCTCCCGCCTGTGGACCTTAGCTACTGAAACGAAGCTCTTCGCGGTCTGTGGGTTTCCCGCAGACTCCACTCACTCAAGGGGGAGCAGAACCCACCACAGTCCTCCTCACCCCGTCTTTGGAGTCATCAAGACTGGCACGTGTGTCCGTGTGTCCCTCCCTGAGCGAGGGCTCTGAGCACCACCGAGGCCCGGGGGGTTAGCTGAGCGCGAGGAATAAAGAGCCGGCGTGCCCTCCTCTGCCCTTCCAGCGAGCTGCAGGCCGCTGTGTGTGACCGCGGGTGCACTGCCCTGGCCTCTTCCCCTCCGCTCTGGGTGTGGGTGTACGTGCGCGTGCACACACACGCATGCACGCACGCCCATGCTGGTACTGGGGCTTGAGCTCAGGGCCTGGACCCAGTCCCTGAGTGATTTTTGCCCAAGACCAAGACGCTACCACTAGTTCTGGCTTTGTGCTGGTTAATTGGTAAAAGATAAGAGTCTCACAAACTTTCCTACCCAGGCTGGTCTTGAACCATGATCCTCGGCTCTCAGCCTCCTGAGTAGGCACCATGACAGGCGTGAGCCACCAGTGCCCACCTGGCTCAGGGCCCGCCGCCCCTGTGTAAAGAGGGGGGGCTGCCGGGCGGGCGGGCGGGCGGGCGGAGTGTGTGGTCCCGCCGGGCCCTCTGTGCTGTGATTGGCCGTGGCTGACGAGGCAGAGCCCCTCTGATCCGCCGCCCTCCCTCCATCCCGCGCCGGGCGGTTCCCCCCCCCCCCCCATGGCCGAGGACAGTCCAGGGCCGCCATCTTCCACCTTCCGTATCCAAGCAAAGCTGGGGTGTGTCCCCCACAGCCCCCCTCCGGCTTCACCCCAAAAGCGGCCCAATTCAAAGCGGCGAGGGGCGGCGGGGACCGGGCTACCCACCGAGTCAGCGACGCGGCGCCCGCAGTTCCCGTGACCACCTGACTCCACTCGATGAATGGAGAAAAGGGAAAAAACCACACCACACAACTGGGGAGGAGAAAGAGATGCGCACATCTGCACGGAACATCTGGATTCCGTTGCAAACGCTGAACGCGGCTTCCTCGGAGTCCGCGCGCGGGGGCGGGCGGGAGAGGAGGTGTTTATAAACACCTGCCGTTCCCGGGGAGCCGGGGGGGGCGGGGGGGGGGACACCGGCTCACCGGCGAGCAGGGCTCTGCATCCACCCGGGGTTTTGTCAGCGGGCTCCTCCAAAGTGCTGGGGAGGAGTCGCGCTCCACGGGACTGCGGGCCTGGGCCACGCGCGTGTGCGTGTGGCCATCACGTGCTCGTCGTGGGCACCAGGGTGCGCGGGCACAGAGAAGAGTGCGCGCGCGCGTGCACGTGTGTCCAGGCACACAGGCGTGGACTCACGCGTGCATGCGGGGACGTGTGCGCGCGCGCGTGTGCAGATGCTCCACCGTGAGCCCACGTGCACGTGTGTGCGGCCACGGCGGCGTGAGCTCGAGTGTGTGCCTCCACGGGCTGGGGCGCGGCACGGGGCTGCAGGCGGGCACTCAGCTGCGTGCGTGTGCACGTGTGTCTGCATGTGAACACGCCTCCTGGGCGTGAAGCCGCCCCCCGCCCCGTTTGCAGTGGGCCTCTCCCCCCCCCCCCGGCCCGCGCAGCCCCGCGGGTGGGTGGGGAGGGGGGGGCGGTGTCGTGGGGAGTCCCGTGGCGGATTTGGGGAGCTGGATGGTGCCTCTTCACAGGCCCCGGCTGGGCTCCCCACCCCCTGGAAACACTCGCGTCCATCTAAGCCCAGCGGAAGTGGCCGCCCCTCCCTGCCCGATGGGCGGGGAGCCCGGGACGGGGGGCCTCCTCTCCCCGAGTCCCTTCGGGGTTCCCTCTCTTTCGGCCCCCTGCCCCTGCCCACGGTGACCCCGCACCCCCAGGGCCACGGGAAAGCCCGAGCGCGGCCGCTGGCTTCCAGCTTCGGCGGGAACATCCCGGGGGGAACGGAGAGCCGGGGGGAGCGGAGAGCCGGGAAATGGCGGGAACAGGCGGTATCCCCCGGGGGGTGGGGTGTGCACCCCGCCCCACCGCGCCCCGCTCCCCCGCCAGCAAGCGGAGGTCGACAGGCCCTGCCCCGTGCGCACCCCGAACTCCTTGCTGCAGCCGGTGTTTGGGGCCCCGGCTTTATCCGTTTTGATTTCCTGTAATATTCATCACGCGGGGTTATTTATGGGGCCCTCCTTGGGAAGTTATTTTTCAGGCCTGGTGAATAAAACATTAGGCTTTGCGGCGTGTCGGCCTGACAAACCACCCTTTCTTTTTCCCAGCGACTGCACTTTTACAGAAATTTATTTGTATTTTGTTGGGCGTTCGTTGTTGGCGGGTGGATGTTGGCCTGTACAGTCTTTTCTCTCCTGATTCCACGCTGGGCCCGGCCCCCGGCTGGAAAGGGGACAAGCTGGGAGCACGTGAGCCTGCGGGGCCCGGGATGGAAGCCGCCCTGCGGCCTGCGGGGGGTGGGGTGGGGGGTGAGGGGTGAGGGGTGGGGGGGGGGCCCTGAGCAGCTTGCGAAGTGAGGGCCGGCGAGCCAGGGAGTGGGGTCTAAAACCCCAACAAGGGCGATGGAGAAAACAATCCCAATAAATCAAAGCAAGAGCCGCCTGACGGTCGCTTGACGCACATTCTAAACAAGAACCCACACGCACGCCGCCGAAAACCGGGGTGAAACAATGCGTCGTGCAAGAGGGCCATTCTAGTTCCCAGTCGCTGGTCTACGTGCATTTAACATGCAGATTGCGTGGCTCTTAAAGTTGCTCTAAGAAGGGAGGGAGGGAAGAGGAAGAGGAGGGAAAGGAAGAAGAAGGGGAAAGGGAAGGAGAAGGAGGAGGAGGAGGAAGAGGAGGAGGAGGAGGAGGGAGAGAAGGGGAGGGAGGAGGAGGGGGAGGGAGGAGGAGGAGGGGGAGGGAGGAGGAGGGGGAGGGAGGAGGAGGGGGAGGGAGGAGGAAGGGGAGGAGGAGGAGGAAGAGGAGGGGGGAGAAGGGGGAGAAAGGAAAGAAAGAAAGAGAGAGAAAGGAGAGAAAGGGAGGAAAGAAAGGAAGAAAGGAAGAGGGAAGCAACTAGGAAGTTCCGGTGCGCCGAGTCTGGACTCGGGAAATGGGATGGTGGCGCCCCAGGACCGCTGGCCCCGGCGATGGGCAGCACGGACACCCCCGTAAGTGATGCCTGGGCGGAGAAGACACGGCACGGGTCACCTCTGCCGTACTCCAGGCCCGGTGACATGTGATCTGCACTGGGGAGTCAATAAATAAGCCACCAAGAAAGCCAGGAAGGAACTAACTGGGGGTCCCCAAAGCTGACGCTTTGAACCCCCGCGCACACCCGCCGTGCGTGCAAGGAGCTGGAGAAACGCGGGCCGCGGGCCGGCGGTGTTGACGGACGTGGCGGGGATGTGCAGTGTTTTCCCTGCCCTTCGTGGGCTCAGAACCCACCTCCCCGAAGGAAGCAAATGGCGCCCCGCAGGGAACTCGGCGTGAACGCGCCTCGCTGAAGTGACGGGTTGTTGAAAGGTGGAAAACGTTTCCTGGAGGGTGGGGTGGCGCCGTGGGGGAAACCGAGTCAAGCAGCCACAGCACGGGACTCAACTCCTGCAAGGGCCCGGCACCGCTCCCCTCCGGCTGGCTCTGGGGGGTCCTGTGTCACAGACGGGGTGTGTGGCACGGGGCTGTCTAGAATATTCCACATTTTGTCCTGTTGGCCTGACCGCTGAGGCACACTACCCTGCAGCAAGCTCAGAAAAGTTTTCTCTCCTTGGCTCTGTGTGTGTGTGTGTGTGTGTGTTGTTTTTACCAGTCCTGGGCCTTGGACTCAGGGCCTGAGCACTGTCCCTGGCTTCTTTTTGCTCAAGGCTAGCACTCTGCCACTTGAGCCACAGCGCCACTTCTGGCCATTTTCTGTATATGTGGTGCTGGGGAATCGAACCCAGGGCTTCGTGCATGCGAAGCAAGCACTCTACCACCAGGCCATATCTCCAGCCCTCTGTTTTATTTTTAAGACGATGTGTTGTTCTAGTACTGGGGCTGGAAATCAGCGCCTCGCCCTTTTGCTGGGCTGTTTTGCTCGAGGCCAGCACTGCACCATTGAGCCCCAGCTCAATGTCTGGCTTCCTCCTGCTTAGTTGGGGTTGAGAGTCTCTCGGTACATTTCTGTCCGGGCTGGCTTTGAACCACAGTTCACGGGTCTCAGCCTCCTGGGTAGCTAGGGTGACAGGTGTGAGCCACGGACGCCCAGCTTAAGACCTGATTTTCTTTTGCTTTTAGAAGAGCAGCTCCAGGCTTGCATGGAATCAGAGAAGAAGGTGAGGACGTTTCTCATCTCCTCCCTCTCGTTCCCAGTGTTCCCGGTGAGCCCGCGTGGGCGCGCCCCTGCCTGGGGCCTCCGTGGGGGTCCCCGAGTTGGGGGGGGGTCCCCGAGTCGGTGCTCCCGTGGGTGCGGGCAGGCGTGCAGTGACACGGCCCATGGTCGCAAACCACACAGAGCAGCCTCCACGCCCTACCCACCCGAGAGCCGCCGGCTGGCCTCCCCCTCAGCCCCGGCCCCCGGCCCCTCGCTGTCCCCCGTGTGTTCCGAAGCCTCCATAAACACGCTCGGTGCTTTCAGAGCCGCTGGGTGGGCCCTGCCGAGTCCCTGGGGGGAAACCCACTTCCACACGGGGGGGGGGGGGCGGGAAGGCAGCAGGCCGCGCCCGCGGGGGGCTCCGGGGTGTGTGTGGCCCCCAACGTGGCTGCTCCTCCCAGCGTGGGGGAGCCCCCGCCCCCACGGGTGGATGTCTACACTCTATTAGTCATCCCTAGCGCAATTGCTCTTTGCCCGTAAGTCGCGCCACTGCTCGGCACGTTTCGCTAGGCAGCCGCGACCCTTCGAGCGCGGACGCGGGGCCCCTCGTCCCCTCGGGCTGCCTCCCTCCCTGGCCTCCGCCCCACGGAACGGGCTCAGCGGGCACGTGCACGTACAGTGCGTGTGTGTGCACGCGCGTGTGCGCGCATCGTGCCCCTTGCTGAGCCCCCCAAACCAAACAAGAACTCACGCTAGCTAGATGCTAAGGAGAAGCTCGCGCTTGATGGTTAAACGAAGTTTGCGCATGCTCAGTACACTCCGTAGAGATCCCCCACACAGCCAGGGGGGGGGGCTCACATCTGTCACCCCGGCCACTCAGGAGGCTGAGACGGCAGGCTCCTGGTTCAAGGCCAGCCTGGGCAGAAAACACCCCCCCCCCCATGAGACTCTTATCTCCAGTTCACCACTCAACACCCGGAAGGAAGTCACGTTGTGGCTCCAAGGGGCAGAGCGCTAACCTTCAGCCAAAAGAGCTCAGCGACAGCACCCAGGCCCCGAGTTCAAGCCCCACAACCGACACAACAACATCCAAAGTTCCCCAGCCAGCCAGGGCTGGCGGCTCACACCTGTCATCCTAGCCACTCAGGAGGCTGAGGTCTGAGGACCACGGTTTGAAGCCAGCCCAGGCAGGAAAGCCCATGAGACTCTTACCTCCAACAAACCAGCAAAACAAACAAACAAACAAAAAAACAGAAGTGGAGCTGTGGCTCCAAGTGCTGTCTTTGAGCACAAAAGCTGAGGGACGGCACCCCGGCCCTGAGTTCAAGCCTCACGACGGAAGACAAAGTAAAGATTCCCCATCCTTCGCTGGGTGTTGAGCTCCAGAGAGAGAGGCTGACGGGGGTTTCAGTGTGTGTGTGTGGGGGGGGGGGGGTTAACGAGCTCTACTTTCCATGTCAATATTGGAAACAACACAGCGAAAGTAAAAGGAGGTACGATGAAGAGCTCAGAAAACCACAGGTGCCAGCCTAGGCTGGCTGTGCTGAGAGGTACCACGGTACCGACGGGAGCGCCGCCCCAGCCCGGCCCGGCCCGGCCCAGCACTGGGCCCCAGGGCCTAACGGTTGTCTTGAGTCTACAGCCTCACCCAGCCAAAGCCCACAGGGCCAGCTCCATCCAGCTCGCTGGTGCCGGGCCGGTCTCCTGGCGGGGACTCAAACCCCCTATTAGAAAATCAAACCCTTGAACGAGGCGAGGAAGAAGCCGGGAGGTTTCCTCCACCCTCTGACGATTTATCAGGTTACCGGGGTCAGCCGTTCAGTAGAAGTCCAATTATTTCCCACTCGGCTCGGAGCTCCGCCGCAGAACCTCAGAAATGTAATCACAAGTTTTAATTGAGAAAAATTGCTCCGGATCAAACCCCTTGGATTGTTTCTTCGTGCATTGTGTTTTTTGTTTGTTTTTTTCCTAAAGAAACAGATGCAATTGTGTCGGGGGGGGGGGATAAGAGGGCTGGCGTATGAGTTTTAAATGAACTGTAACAAAATGGAGGGGTGATCGTGAGCAGATTTGCGGGTTGCGCCCGGTGACTCGTCGCGCAGCCTGTCCCCGTGGCTTCCGACGGACCCGCGCAGGCGGGGAGGAGGCCCGTTCACCCCTCAGACGGAGGAAGGGGCCCGAGAGGCAGCAGAGACACACAGCCAGCCTCGGGGGGGGCGGGGGGTGGGGGGCAGGGGGCCGCCCTCGAAGTCTTCATCCACCCACCCACCCCGCCTGTCCTCACCCCCTCCGTGTCCCTTCCCCCACCGAGCGTCTCTGCTGCCTGTGCACAGACCCATCTGCCCATCGGCTGTGCTACAATGCCTATTTGGGTCTTTGGGGATGTAGGTCTTGAACTCAGGGCCTGGGCACTGTCCCAGGCCTCCTCCTCCTCCTCCTCTTCCTCTCCTCTTCCTCCTCCCCTCCTCCTCCTCCTCCTGGCTGCTCCCCTCTCTCTCTGTTGTCCGGGACAGCGTTTCGCCGTGTCTTTGGGCTAGGGACGCGCCCCTGTCCGGAGCCGCTCTGAACCGCGTGCTGCGGGTGCAGAGGACGGGGGACCCACAGATCCTGCCGCGCCGTCTTGATTTAGGCTTCTCTACATGGTCCGCGTGGCATATGCAGATTTCTCGGTTTCTTTATTTCTTCATTAAAACCTCAATAAAAGTGCGATAAAAACGTCTTATTTGGGTAGTTAATTGCCACCTCGATTTGCGTGTGCCAGCGGCGTGGGCCCGCCTCCGAGTTCCCGTCCCCGGCTCTCTGTAAGTAATGCAGCCGCCACAGAGCAAAACGCCGCAGGGGGGGCCCCACCCACCCCCTCCCCGGGGCCTCTGCACCCAAGGGGGGTGCCCCAAAACCGCCCCCCGGCTCTCGGGCACACTCTGCCTTTGGGGAGTCGGGCCACTCTGCGCTTCTCAGACGCCAGAACTGTCAGCTCAGCTCCGCCGCAACGAGGCCCGGCAGGATCGGGCCGTGGCTCCCGCCCGGAGCCCGACTCACAGGCGAGGCCACGAGCTGCGCCACCGGGAGCCAAACGGCACCCTAAGCTCCAGGGTGCGGGAGCCGGGGAGCCCGGGAGGAGGAGCGTTAGCCTGGGGCCGGGCTGGGCATCGCCGTGCCGCAGGCGGGTGGCAGCCGGGCCTGGGCTGACATCTGGGTACAGGCAGGGGGACTTCAAGGGGCTGGAGACGGAGCCCGTGTGCGGAGAGGGGGGCCCCTCCCGCGGGTCCCCGCGTGCTTGCGAAGGCGCCGGGGTCTTTCCCCGGACACGGGGACGCCGAGCCTGTCTCGGCTGCTCCGAGTGCTGACGGGACCCACGTGCCCTCCCGACCCCGGTCCCCCCTGGGCCCCGCGCGGCCCCTTTGTCCAGCGGTTCTTCTCAGCTCGTCCTGAGAAGACACACGCCCCACGTGCCGTGCAGACTCGATTTCCCCTTCCGGTGCCTCTCCCCCTGCTGCCTCAAGGGTCGCCGTGCAAGGCACAATCACTCGGCCACACGACCCCAGTGTGGAGTCCCCATCGCTGCCTCCCTCACCACCCGAACTCAGAAGACCCAGGGCCCCGACATCCGGAGCCATGGAGCGCAGGAAGCGCCGCAAGGAAGGCCTTGCACAGGGGCTCGGCCCGCCATCCCGTTTGTGGAGGCGCGGACGGGAGGAACGGGGTTCGACACCAGAGGGGCAAAGACGTAGGGAGCTCGCATCTCAAGCAATGACCTAGACGCGGCGGTGGTGGATGCAAATGGCTCCCGCTGCGGGGGAGGCCCGGGAAGGAGGATGGTGGCCCCAGACCCGAGGCCCTATCAGAACACAAGTGAGAAGGAACAAAGGGGCTGGAGGCGTGGGTCAAGTGGGAGAGAGAGAGAGGCCCTGAGTTCAAATCCCAGTGCTGCCTACAGAAGGAAGAAGAAGAAGAAGAAGGAGAAGAAGAAGGGAGTGAGGAAGGGAAAGGAAAGAAGAGGAAGGAAAAAGAAGGGAAGGGAGGAAGGGAGAAGGGAAGTTTGGAGGGAGGGGAAAAATAATCTGCATTAAGGAGAGCTGGGGTCCTGGGAGAGGTTTGTCTCTTGGCTCTCACTGAGCAAGCACCCCAGCAAAGGCCCTGTACCCCAGCACTTTAGTTACTGTCTGGACACACACACACGTGCAGCGCGTGCACACACACACACACACACACACACACACTTCTGTATTTCTGGGGGAATCTGAGCCCTTTTCTGTTTTTAAACTCCTTTCCAAAGAATCACTTTGGCCTGTTCTACTTTCCTTCTGCCGCAAACCAACTTGTCACCCGGCCACGGAGAGAGGGACACTGTCACTCGGGGGGGGGGGGGGGGGGGGAGAGCAACCTCTTTGATGTTAAGCAATACAACCAACTCCTAAGTGGAAAAAAGTCCACTAGGAGGAAAATGAAATAGAAAGTTGCCGGGGCATCAAAAAAAAAATGGCAAAAACGAAACTGTGAAAGAATAAAACTCATTAAATGTCTGTGGCGACACTTTATTTTAATGGTACATTTAATTCATACTTAATTCCGGCGGTGCTCTGCGGCGGCTCCCGCGCCCGCACACGCACAGCAGATAAATGGATTACAGCCAGCGAGGAGACAATGAAGCCAGCTCGGCAGCCAGTGAAAAATGTCTTAACAGAATATATTTCCCATATATGAATCACCGGCGCATTTGATAACACCTTCTGCAGAAATAAAACGCAAGGGATCTATCTTCCCCACCCTGACAATGTGGATTAAACACTTCTACCCTGTGCCCTGTGCTTACAGCGCTGAGCTGATTGAGAACGCGTGGGATCCACGCAGCAAAGAGGGGCCACGGGCGGAAACCGGCAGAGTGCAGGACCCCAGGGCCCGCGGGCCTCGGGAGGAAAGGGGCGGGGCCGGAGCATCATCGCGGTGGCCACGCCTCTGGATGCCTGTCGCCATGGAGACGGCCCTCCGGCCTGAGTACCACCCCCTGGCACCTGAGAGCCCATCGGCGTCACGGAGCGGGCTGAGGAAGTTTTGCAGGGCTCTGATCGACGCTGGGGGTACTGTGCCCTCCCCCCAGCCATCACGCCAGAAAAGGGGGCTCCACCCGGGCAGCCCGGGGGGCTGTCCTAGTTGTCTGTGGTACACGGAAGTCCCCTGAGCTGCAAGCTGCACTATGCGATGCACTTGGAGGCCAGCAGGGTAAGGACCCCGGCCACGCGACAAACAAGCCCGCAGCTGAGGGCCTGCGGCCGAGCAGTGGCCGGGCTGTGTGTGGCCAGGCCGGCCTCCCTGGGGGCCCCCACTGCCCAGCCCTCCCCGCCCGGCCCCCACCCCCCCAGGATGGCAGCACGTCCTCTCCTTTGCCTCCTCCACCCTCTCTGAAGTATTTAATTGTGAGGGAAGGGCGGGCCCCAGCGGCTGTTACTGTAGAGCACACAGTGCCAATCTGTCAGAGCCAGGGTCCCCAGGGCTGGAGAAACCAAAGCGTCGTGAAGAGAGCAGCACCCTGCAGCCCCAGCCGGGGGGCCGGGGGGCCGGGGGGCTCCCGCCGCCGCCATGCATGCTTTCTCTGCAAGCAGTCGATGCTGGGGCGTCACCCCAACCAGCATCTGCTCAATTAGGGAAGGGCGGCAGCAGACCCTCTGGGTCAGCCCTAGGGTCAGCCCCAGGAGGGCCCTCCCCTGTCCCAGAGAGCACGGCAGTTACCCCGGGGCACGGGGGGGGGGGCCGCGCCTGCCCCGGCTGCTCACCCTGCTGTGCTGTGCACTGGTGGCCCCCACGAAAGGACTGCCCAAAGTCCCCAGGGTGGGGGGAGGGGCGTGGAGAGGCCACGAGCGCGGTGCCTGGAGGTGGGGCAGCTCCCAAGCTTCCCACAGGCCATGGTCCCTGTGACCGTGTCCATGGCCCCTGTGACCGGGTCTGCGCCTGTGTGACCGTGTCCACACCCCTGTGACCGTGTCCCCACCCGTGACCGAGTCCGCACCCCAGTGACCCTGTCCACACCCCTGTGACCATGTCCCCACCTGTGACCAAGTCCACACCCCTGTGACTGTGTCTGGGCCCCTATGACCATGTCTGCGCCCCTGTGACCATATCCACACCCCTGTGACCCTGTCTGCACCCCTGTGACCGTGTCCGCACCCCTGTGACCGTGTCCACACCCCTGTGACCGTGTCCGCACTCCTGTGACCGTGTCCACACCACTGTGACCATGTCCACACCCCTGTGACCGTGTCCACACCACTGTGACCGTGTCCACACCACTGTGACCATGTCCCCACCACTGTGACCGTGTCTGGGCCCCTGTGACCATGTCCCCACCCCTGTGACCGTGTCTGGGCCCCTGTGACTGTGTCCACGCCCTTGTGACTGTGTCCGCGCCCCTGTGACCGTGTCCGCACCCCTGTGACCGTGTCCGCACCCCTGTGACCGTGTCCACACCACTGTGACCGTGTCCACACCCCCGTGACTGTGTCCGCGCCCCTGTGACCATGTTCCCACCACTGTGACCGTGTCCACACCCCTGTGACCGTGTCCGCACCATTGTGACCGTGTCCACACCCCTGTGACCGTGTCCACACCACTGTGACTGTGTCTGGGCCCCTGTGACCATGTCTGGGCCCCTGTGACCGTGTCTGCACCATTGTGACCGTGTCCGCACCATTGTGACCGTGTCCGCACCCCTGTGACCGTGTCCGCACCCCTGTGACCGTGTCCGCACCGCTGTGACCATGTCCGTACCCCTGTGACCGTGTCCGCGCCCCTGTGACCGTGTCCGTGCCCCTATGACCGTGTCCCCACTACTGTGACCATGTCCACACCCCTGTGACCGTGTCCGCACCCCTGTAACCATGTCCGCACCATTGTGACCGTGTCCACACCCCTGTGACCATGTCCACACCCCTGTGACCGTGTCCGCACCCCTGTAACCATGTCCGCACCATTGTGACCGTGTCCACACCCCTGTGACCATGTCCACACCCCTGTGACCGTGTCCCCACCCGTGACCGAGTCCGCACCCCTGTGACCGTGTCCACACCCCTGTGACCGTGTCCACACCCCTGTGACCGTGTCCACACCACTGTGACTGTGTCTGGGCCCCTGTGACCGTGTCCCCACCCCTGTGACCGTGTCCACACCCCCGTGACCGTGTCCGCACCCCTGTGACCGAGTCCGCACCCCAGTGACCGTGTCCGCGCCCCTGTGACTGTGTCCCCACCACTGTGACCGTGTCCAAACCCCTGTGACCGTGTCCACACCCCTGTGACCGTGTCCACACCATTGTGACCGTGTCCGCGCCCCTGTGACCGTGTCCACACCACTGTGACCGTGTCCACACCCCTGTGACTGTGTCCGCACCCCTGTGACCGTGTCCACACCACTGTGACCGTGTCCACACACCCCTGTGACTGTGTCCGCACCCTTGTGACCGTGTCCCCACCACCGTGACTGTGTCCACACCCCTGTGACCGTGTCCGGGCCCCTGTGACCGTGTCCGCGCCCCTGTGACCGTGTCCACACCCCTGTGACCGTGTCCACACCATTGTGACCATGTCCGCACCCCTGTGACCGTGTCCACACCACTGTGACTGTGTCTGGGCCCCTGTGACCATGTCTGGGCCCCTGTGACCATGTCTGCACCATTGTGACCGTGTCCGCACCATTGTGACCGTGTCCGCGCCCCTGTGACCGTGTCCACACCGCTGTGACCGTGTCCGCACCCCTGTGACCGTGTCCGCGCCCCTGTGACCGTGTCCGCACCCCTGTGACCGTGTCTGCGCCCCTGTGACCGTGTCCCCACCCCTGTGACCGTGTCCACACCCCTGTGACCGTGTCCACACCCCCGTGACCGTGTCTGCGCCCCGTGACCATGTCCACACACCTATGACAGTGTGCACACCCCTGTGACCGTGTCCACACCCCCGTGACCATGTCCACACACCTATGACAGTGTGCACACCCCTGTGACCGTGTCCGCACCCCTGTGACCGTGTCCGCACCCCCGTGACCGTGTCCACACCCCTGTGACCGTGTCCACACCACTGTGACCGTGTCTGTGCCCCTGTGACCGTGTCCCCACCCCTGTGACCGTGTCCACACCCCCGTGACCGTGTCCGCGCCCCTGTGACCGTGTCCACACCACTGTGACCGTGTCCACACCACTGTGACCGTGTCCGCGCCCCTGTGACCGTGTCCACACCCCTGTGACCGTGTCCACACCCCCGTGACCGTGTCCGCGCCCCTGTGACCGTGTCCACACCCCTGTGACCGTGTCCGGGCCCCTGTGACCATGTCCACACCCCTGTGACCATGTCCACACCCCTGTGACCGTGTCCGGGCCCCTGTGACCGTGTCCCCACCCCTGTGACCGTGTCCGGGCCCCTGTGACCGTGTCCACACCCCTGTGACCATGTCCACACCCCTGTGACCGTGTCCGGGCCCCTGTGACCGTGTCCGCACCCCCGTGACCGTGTCCACACCCCCATGACCGTGTCCACACCCCCATGACCATGTCCGCACCATTGTGACCGTGTCCGCACCCCTGTGACCGTGTCCACACCACTGTGACCGTGTCCGCACCCCCGTGACCGTGTCCGCACCCCTGTGACCGTGTCCACACCCCCATGACCGTGTCCCCACCCCCGTGACCGTGTCCGCACCCCCGTGACCCTGTCTGCACCCCTGTGACCGTATCCACACCCCTGTGACCGTGTCCACACCCCCGTGACCGTGTCTGCACCCCGTGACCATGTCCCATCCCAGCGCCGCCTGGGCCCCGCCTGCTTCCGTCACACTGACAGGTGTTGGCAGAGCCCTTCCCGCTGTCCACACACGCACTGGCCTCACCTCCCTCTCCCCCTTCTCCTCTCCCTCCATCGTCCCCCTCCCCCTTTCTTCCTCCCGGGCCAGGGTGAGCTGGTGGCTGGTGGAAGGGAACCGGGGACCCCTACTGGACGTAAGAGCCCTCTCCTGGCCCGCCCTCCCGGTGCTGCCCAGGGCAGACTACGGGGTCAGCGGGCTTTCTGCGGGCCCACGGCTTCACCCCAGGGGCCCGGCTGCCTCCCGTGTCTCAGGACCTCTACGGCCCTGGTCCCCCAGCCTGAGGGCCTCCACTCCCCATCCCCAGCCCGGCCTCCTTGACCACCAGGACTTCAAGCCCCACAGCCCTCTTGGGGGGACCGGCTTGGGGGGACCGGCTTGTCCCCTGCTCAGAGGGCAGAGCGGAAGGAGGTGCCCCGTCGGCTGAGGCTGCCCCTGTCCCCCTCACGCCCGAGGGGCCTTGACAGGGGCCGCCGGCCCACGCTCAGGTGGACACTCAGAGGGGCAGTGCGGCACTGGGGATGGGGTCTCAAAGGCCACCGTGTGGGGTGTCGGCTGGCCCAGCACCTGACCCCCCCAACCTCTCCGCTCGGTGTGTGGGACTGTGGCTGTCAACTGGAAGCACAGGGTGCCTGGAGCCCAGGAAGAGCGGGGCCCCCTGGTCCAAGCCCGGCCTCAGCGGGGGACGGGGCAGCTGGCCTGGCGTCCACCCCCCCCAAAGTTCCTTCCTGCTGCACCCCCACAGCACTGCAGGGTCTCGCTACCTGCACCCCCGACCCCGCTCCACCTGCACTTGGACAGAACAAAGGACGAGGGGGGCCTGGGCAAGGGCCCCCACTTGTCCCTGGGGGGCCCCCGGCGCGTCCACAGAAGTGGTCAGCCGTCCACGGGCCACGGGCACAGCCGGGAGACCGTGGGGTGCCCAGGCCCGATCCTCCCTCCCAGGGGACGGCTGAGTCTGGGGGTACAGGGGGCCGCACGTCCAGCGGAACAGCGCCAAGCCCTTCTCCTCCGGAAAGAGCCGCCCCCTGCAGAAGCGAGGCTTTCTAATAGACGAGAACGAAGAAAACTCATTAAGCTAATTAGTTGCTGCAGAAGACGGGGGCCAGCACCCGCAGACGGCGGCCAGGGCCTCCCACACCGTGCTCACCTAAATGGCACTGGAGCACCCAGAAAACGCCAGCCCCCCCACCCCCACGCCCAGGTGCCCCACCCCCCTCCGCACCGCCCCCACCTCCCCCAAGCTCCTGCTGTGTGTCCTCACGTAGGTGTGTCCCGCCTTGCCACCCCCCACATACAAACGGGTGAATGAAGAGCCATGGGGCACAAAAGCCCGCGCGCGGGTTGGGGGAAAGATGGTGGGCAAGATTCCTTACAGGCAGCCTCCCCCCCGGCGCTGAACACATGAGTGGGGTTCAAGGAACCCAAGAAACATGGACCGGCCATCTCCTGGGCCCCCACCCCCCACCCCCACCAAGGGACACCCAGCACCCCAGGACCGGCCATCTCCTGGGCCCCCACCCCCCACCCCCACCAAGGGACACCCAGCACCCCAGGACCGGCCATCTCCTGGGCCCCCGCCCCCCACCCCCACCAAGGGACACCCAGCACCCCAGGACTGGCCCCGGCTCCTGGGCCTCCATCATTGGCTTGGGCTTCCCCGAGGAGGCTCCAGAGACGGTGGAGGAAAATCGTTTCCCAGACAGTCGGTCAACAAGCATTGATTATTGATCAACACACTGCGCAGAGACTTATGGGAGGCTGATGGGGAGGGGAGGACAGGAGCTGCCCCCCCACCCCGATCTCAGACAGCAAGCCCTCTTCCCCCAACATCACAGCATGGAGATATGGAGAGAATGGGGGGGAGGTGACAGGTAATGGGGACACGGTCCCCTCAGCTGCAAGCGCCCTCCGGGTGGCCCAAGTGACGTGGGGACGGGGCAGGAGGGGAGGAGGCTGGGGGGGGGGGTCCCCTGGAGGCAATAAGGGGCACAACTTGGGCCCTCAGTTTAAACCCTCCCTGTTCCAGCCCTGGCTCCGTCCCCCAGGGCTGCCTGACCTCAGGCAACTTACTGGGGCGGCCCCCACGCCCCCCCCACGTCCCCCCACGTCCCCCCACGGCCCCCCCACACCCTCACCACTCCCTTTAGAGATCCACTACAGCAGGAGAAAACAATCACAAGTCAGCCAACAATGGGCAAACGCGATCAAAGCAGAAAGGCTGCTTTGCAAGCGAGGGGGGCTGCTTTGGGGGTGGTTTCTCACCTGGGCAGGTGAGGGGAGCCGGAGGAGGGGTGTGGAGCCCCGGGAGGCGGCGCCCCATCCGCACCCCGCACCCCCAGCCCCCCCCCGCTCCCCCAGCCCCCCTGGGGTCCAGGCGATATCATCAAAGCAGCTCCTTCCCACCACTACCCCAGCTTCTATAATTACAGCGTATTGATCTCGACCTGTGGGGGGAAGGGGGGGAAGCGGGTGGGGGGGAGGCACCCCTCTCCCCACAGCAGCCTGGCAACGCCGCGGCCTGCGGGCCCCTGACGCCCCCAGGCCGCGGGGCCTCCCCAGCGTCTGGCTCTGCCCAGCCTCTTCTCGCTGACCGCCGCTCGGCCACCCCGGTGGTGACCTCAGGAGGGAGAGCCTGACCTCAGAGCCCACGAAACCCACCAGGAGGACAGCGGGCGGAGGCACTGGGGTGCCCGCTGCCCCCTGGGGCTTCGATTCGCTTCGTGATCTGAAATTCACAGAGGCTTCCTATGTACTTCCTATGTACTCAGCACTTACAGGACGTTCAAGGTGAATACAGACGTGTGTGTGTGTGCACACCTGTGCACACGAGTGTGCCAAGGTTAAGGCTTGAACTTAGGGCCTGGCATTGTCAGCTTTTTCACTCAGCTGGTGCTCTGCCCCTCGAGCCACGACGGCACCTCTGGCTTTTCGCTGGTTCACTGGCGCTAAGAGTCTCCCGGGCTTTCCTGCCCAGGCTGGCTTTGAACCTCGCCCCTGGATCTCAGCCTCCTGACGGCGCGGATCACAGGCGTGACTCCCTAGCACCCAGCTGGGGCGGGAGATCTCGCTCCTCCCCTCCCCCCCCACCCCGCTGAGACCTGACCGCCACCCCGCCCCTCCCCCCCACCTGCCTGCCGTCCCTCCCCTCCCCCTTCATCCCTCTCCCAGGCCCCCCTCCCGCCGCTGCCCTGCCAGCCCCTCCACAGATCTCACAGCAGAAGGATTTAATTGCATGTCAAAATTAAATCTCTTTTGATGAAGAACAATCCAACGACGGCTCTGCCTAATCAAATTAACAAAGTCTTTTTTGATTTTCAATTATCTTCTTCATGGGAACACTTTATCCCGGGCCCCTGCCATGGCGCCCAATGGGCCGCGCATGCACAATGAGAGGGAGGCCTCGTCCGTCCGCACACGCGGGCCAGGCCCGGGCTGCCCGCCTTGGGCCGGGGTGAGACGCGGCCCCCCACCCTGCCCTGCCCTGCAGAAGGCCGAGGCGGGGGCCCGGGAGCCGAGGGGAGGCCGAGGGGAGGCCGAGGAGGGGGGCCCGGGAGCCGAGGGGAGGCCGAGGGGAGGCCGAGGGGAGGCCGAGGGGAGGCCGAGGGAGGCTGAGGGGAGGCCGAGGCGGGGACCCGGGAGCCGAGGGGAGGCCGAGGGGAGGCCGAGGGGAGGCCGAGGGGAGGCCGAGGGGAGGCCAAGGCGGGGGGCCCGGGAGCCGAGGGGAGGCCGAGGGGAGGCCGAGGCGGGGGGCCCGGGAGCCTAGGGGAGGCCGAGGGGAGGCCGAGGCGGGGGGCCCGGGAGCCGAGGGGAGGCCGAGGGGAGGCCGAGGCGGGGGGCCCGGGAGCCGAGGGGAGGCCGAGGGGAGGCCGAGGCGGGGGGCCCGGGAGCCGAGGGGAGGCCGAGGGGAGGCCGAGGCGGGGGCCCGGGAGCCGAGGGGAGGCCGAGGGGAGGCCGAGGGGAGGCCGAGGCGGGGGGCCCGGGAGCCGAGGGGAGGCCGAGGGGAGGCCGAGGCGGGGGGCCCGGGAGCCGAGGGGAGGCCGAGGGGAGGCCGAGGCGGGGGGCCCGGGAGCCGAGGGGAGGCCGAGGGGAGGCCGAGGGGAGGCCGAGGCGGGGGCCCGGGAGCCGAGGGGAGGCCGAGGGGAGGCCGAGGCGGGGGGCCCGGGAGCCGAGGGGAGGCCGAGGGGAGGCCGAGGGGAGGCCGAGGCGGGGGGCCCGGGAGCCGAGGGGAGGCCGAGGCGGGGGGCCCGGGAGCTCGAGGACACCCTGGGTGGCACAGACGAAAGGAGCAGAAAGGAAGACAGGAAGGGAGGGAGACGAGAGAAGGCAGGAGGGGAGGGCCGGAGGGAAGCACGGGTGAGAAGGAGAGCCACAGAGCCGCAGGGAGACATTGAGATTGAGAGGGGAGAGGGAGGGAGGAGGAGAGGGAGGGAGAGACGGGGGGTGGGGATTAATGTGAATAAAGGATGTCACTTAGCCGAGCCACTGGCCGCTCAGTGCAGAACGCACCGCGAGCCCACGGCCGAGCGGACACGGGGCGCCCCCGTGCCGAGTCTGTGGAACTGGGGGGGGTGTCGTGGCCCGGGTCCCCGGGGTCTCACCTGGGCTCCCCTGGGGGGTGGAGGTGGCAGGCACCCCGAGAGCCCCGGGCTGAGAGAAGGGATGGGGTTCTCCCGGGGAGGGGCGGGGAGAAGCCACCGCGGCCGGGCCACCAGCGCTCGGTGGGGACGCATCAGCCCGGCACTGGGCCCGGCAGCCACGGAGCAGCTTTCGGAACCCTTCACCAGCCGTCACCCAGCCCCCCGGCAGTCACGCGGGGTCCCCAAGGCAGGGCCGCACCCCACACGCACCCCAGCAGCACGCGGCACCGTCGGACGAGACCTGGCTCCCCAGGAAGAGGAGCTGTGGGGGGCGGTAATGAGGGGGGGATGGGTCCTTGAGCCCGGCCGTCCAGCCACACCCACCCCATCTTAGGGGGTGCACCCCAGGCTAGCCCACGCCAGGCGGGGTTTGTGCAGAGGAGGGCACGGGGGGGGCACGGAGCACCCGGGCCGGGGGGCTGGGGCTCCCCTCTCCGGGCCGCGTGAGGAGCCCACGAGCTTCCATCCTCCAGCTCGGGCGGGGGACCCCGCCGCTCCCCCCTTGGCTCTCCCGGCTGTTCTTCTGCAGAGCCGTCCTGGCTCTGCACATTCCCTCCTCTGCACCCCGGTGCGGGGCAGCCGTGACCTGTGACCTGTGTGACCTGTGACCCGTGTCCCCAGACCCTCCGCCAGCTCCTGCCACCTCGCAGGTAGACCTGGTGGGGTTTCCTCAAATTCTCTGACTGGGCCCCTCCTCCTCCCCGCCCCCTCTCCTCTGCAGCCCCCTCCCCTGGGTAAGCTTCTAGCAGCTTCCATGGCTGGGGAGAGATTGGGCCGGTAACCCAACGGCGTCGCCTGAGATCTCTCTCGTTTATTTGTTTTTGGCGGTGCTGGGGCTGGAACCCAAGGTCTCACGCTGGCTAGGCGGGTGCTCTGCCGCTTGAGCCAGGCCTCCCGGCAGGTCCCGCTCACTCGGGGGGCACTGTCAGAGTGCGGTTGTCCCCACAGGGCCCCGGTGACGCTTTCACTCTGACGCCCACATTCTGGCCACGAGGTGTCCGGGCGGGCGGGCCGGCCCGCGTCCCCCAGCGCCTGCGCACACGCGCGCGTGCAAGGGAGCGTGAGCCGGGCGGGGGGCAGGGACGCCCGTGCGGCACCTGCTCTGCATCCGCAGTAGGAGGACCCCGAATCCCGCCGCTCCGGCCGGCTGGGCCGCGGGGGTTGCAGAGGACTCGTGCTGCCCCCTGGTGGCAGGAGCCTGGAACGGCCGCGCTCCCCGCGCCGGCCACGGCCCGGGGTTTGGCCGGGTCCCCCCGATCTCCGCCGCCTCCTCTGCCTGCTCGCCACCCCTCCATCCTACCCAGAGCTGGCACGGGCCATGCCAGCGAGTCATGCCCGGGAGAGAGAGGCGGGTGGGACGAGGCAGCCCCCCCCCCCGGCCTCCCTCCTCCCCAGCCGGTGGCGACAAACATCGTGGGGGGGGGGCAAACGAGGCAGCTGACGTTTGAAATTCCCGCCCGGCCACCCTCCAGCCTTGAGTCCGAGCCACTCATGTACCCCGGCCCACTGGGCGTGGGAGGCTGGGCCCGGCTGCGCAGGGGGGCCGCCCCTCCCCCCCGGCCTGCCAGGGCTTTGCCGGCTCCCGGCTCTTCCTGCCGGCCCTGGAAGGGCCCCCCCCCCGCCCCCCAACCAGGGCCAAGGAGAGAGGCTCCTCCTCCTTTCCGTCACATGCACTTGTTAAATACGGACACAGGAGCCCTGGCTTCCTTCCTCAAACTCAGAATACTAACCACGAGCACCAGCACCACTTGCAATTCGAAGTGCGCCCCTCAGTGGGACGGGGGCGCCAGACGAAACGTCGCGGAGCTCAAACACGCGGAGCCTTTACCGAGACGCGGGCGGGGTTCACAGTCCCCCTGCCCACCCACGGAGCCACCCGCCGACCACGGCAGAGACCACGGCTGGGGTGCTCCCGACACGCGCAACCCCCAACTACCCCGTCCATTAGAAGACAAGATGGTGGTGAGGTTTGGCAGGAAGGGCCACGCCGGCCAGCCGGCACCAGCGGCGGGGAGGGCCGGCACGTGGCGGGGCGCCGGCTGCGTGGTTCCCTGGCGCCACCACGTGGCCGTGTCCGGCACTGCACCGAGCCGGATGACAGGGGGGGCCGTTTGTGCCTTGCCGGGCTGGGTTGGAGACTCACAGGCTGGCCTGTCACAGCCCCGACCCCTGGCCTGAGGCCTGGCGTCTGGGGGGACGCATAGGAGGACGGGGCGGAGGGGCACCGGGAAGCCCACAGCCAGCGCCAGGCCCGGGGAGCAGCCTGAACCGCAGACTACAGCGATCGTGGGAGAGAGGATTGCCAAGTCGGGCCGTGGGCACCCCACCACTGGGACAGGGCCTCCAGGGGCAGGTGGGGTCCTCTGCCCCCCAGGAAAGCAGGCCCGGCAGGCGGAGGAGAGGGCCAGCTGCGGCACAGCTTCAGCCTGTTCTCAGCCCTGTCACACAGGGTCCCCCAAAGCGATGGAGATGCCCCAGGGGCCCTGGAGCAGACCCCACGGCGCCAGGCTTCCGCTCACAGAGTGCGCGACCCGCCGGAGTGCAGGGGTCAGAAAGGACACGGGCCAGGCGCTGGGGGCTGACCCCTGTCAGCCTCGGGACTCAGGAGACTGGGATCTGAGGGTCGCCGTTTCAACGCCAGCCCCAGCAGGAAAGCCCGTGAGACGCTTGGCTCCGATGAACCACCAGAAAACTGGACACGGAGCTACGGGGCACCAGGCTTGAGCAGAAAGCCAGGCCCAGCGCTAAGCCCAGGGCCAGCACAAGAGGGGGGGAGGGAGGGAGGGGACTGAGACAGACAGACAGACAGACAGACAGACAGACACACACACACACACACACACACACACACACACACACACACACGGCCGGAACGTGAGCCTGGTCCTTGGTCCTGCATGTAGATGGGGATGTCTTAAGGCTGGGGGGGGGAGGGCTGTCAGGAGGTGCTGAGGGGGGAGTGGACCCCAAGCCAGGAGCCTCCTTCCAGGCCCCCTGGGACGGAGGTGATCACACAGCCCCCCACTTCCCGGGCTGGTGGCCACCTGGGCTGGAAAGGCTGCACTGGAGCGGCAGCTCGCGACCCGGGGCCTGTGAGTCACCGACGGCCGCCTGGTGGCTTCTTTCATGTCCAACTCTCATGGCTAACACTGTATGGGTCACCTCACGGGTGGCACCTTGGGGTTCTGTTCATGAGATGACGCCCTGCTCAACAGCACCCCCAAGGCGCCTTCAGTGAAAGCTCTCTCCCCACCCCCGCCCAGGGCAGCGCGGAACAGTCTGGAAGCGCCCCCTGCGCAGGCTCGCCTGTAGTCAGCCTCTGGGCAGCAGGTGCGGACGGCGGAGAGCTGCAGGGGGGTCAGGGAGAGCTGCAGGGGGGTCAGGGAGAGCTGCAGGGGGGTCAGGGAGAGCTGCAGGGGGGTCAGCTGGGCCGGGGAGGGGGGGGCGGTGCCTGCAGACAGCGGGAGCTCCACCCGCGGAGGAGCTCAGGAGCACGGGGCCTGCCGAGGAGCACGGGGCCTGCGGAGGAGCGGAGGAGCACAGGCCTGTGGAGGAGCACGGGCCTGCGGAGGAGCACGGGGCCTGCGGAGGAGCGGAGGAGCACAGGGCCTGTGGAGAGCACGGGGCCTGTGGAGGAGCACGGGGCCTGCGGAGGAGCCAAGGAGCACAGGGCTGGCGGAGGAGCACGGGGCCTGCGGAGGAGCCAAGGAGCACAGGGCTGGCGGAGGAGCACGGGGCCTGCGGAGGAGCCAAGGAGCACAGGGCTGGCGGAGGAGCACGGGGCCTGCGGAGGAGCACGGGGCCTGCGGAGGAGCACGGGGCCTGCGGAGGAGCACGGGGCCTGCGGAGGAGCACAGGGCCTGCGGAGGAGCTGAGGAGCACAGGGCCTGCCGAGGAGCACGGGGCCTGCGGAGGAGCACGGGGCCTGCGGAGGAGCATGGGGCCTGTGGAGGAGTGGAGGAGCACAGGGCCTGCGGAGGAGTGGAGGAGCACAGGGCCGGTGGAGGAGCACGGGGCCTGTGGAGGAGCCGAGGAGCGGAGGAGCACAGGGCCTGCGGAGGAGCACGGGGCCTGCGGAGGAGCACGGGGCCTGCGGAGGAGCACAGGGCCTGCGGAGGAGTGGAGGAGCACAGGGCCTGCGAGGAGTGGAGGAGCACAGGGCCTGCGGAGGAGCACGGGGCCTGTGGAGGAGCCGAGGAGTGGAGGAGCACAGGGCCGGCCGCTGAGCTGCGGGGCGCAGTGCAGGGGAGAGGCGTCCGCAGCCCCCGCCTCGGGCCCCCTGGGGGCGGGGCAGGGCAGGGTGCGGCGGGGGGCTACGGCGGCCGTGTGGACAGGGAGGTCTGCGGATTCGTGGACTCTCCTGAGAGCCGTCAAGAGGACACCAGGGGCCGCGTCTGCGGGTGCTGGCTTCTCAGGAGGCTGAGATCTGAGGATCGTGGTTCAAAGCCAGCCCAAGCTGGAAGTCCATGATGCTCTTGCGTCCAACAAACCACCAGAAAACCCGCACTAGAGCTTGGCTAAAGGGGGCAGAGCGCTCGCCTTGAGCTCCTCTGCTTAAGCCCGGTGATAGCACCCCGAGTTCAAGCCCCGTGACCGGCCTCAGACGACAACAACAAAAGCGTAGGGCTCCATCCGGGAGCCTCCCGGCCCAGGCCCCAGCCAGCGCCTTCGCCACCCCCGGGGGCGCGTCCCGCACACCCCGCAGGGGGCCCCCTCAGCCGCGCCCCCTCCACACGGAGCCTCCGGCAGGCCGAGCGGCTGGAGGTCGCCCCCCGCCCCCCCCCGCCCCCGCCCCCGCCTCGCTGCACGCGTGCCCAGAGCCCAGAGCCCAGAGCCCAGGCCGCGTCTGCGCTGGCAGCCAGGCCCTTCCGCCCACAGACGGAGCGGGCCGCCAGCGCGGGCATCTGGCACCCCCAGGGCGGGGCGGCGGCTCCCCCTCCACGGAGGGGACACTGAGGCACAGGGGCCCACGCACACAGCTCAAGAGCGACAGCAGGAGGAGCGGAACTGGGGAGCGAGGCCCTGGCCTCCCCCCCCAGCCCAGGGCGCCCCCCGCCCCCTGCCCGTGGGGAGCAGGTGGCCCGCGGTGCCCACGCCCGGCTCTGGGCTGCCCGCCACACCAGGAGGAAGCTCGCTCTCCTCGGCGCCCTGGACTCCGTGGCCGTGGCAGAAGCGGCCATCTTACCTCAGGCCGGATTTAAAGTCACAGTCTGTCATCCATGTGCATGCACTGCAGGGCTCGGCCCTGGAGACCCTGGACTCCTGACAGACTACCCAGCATGCACTGCAGGGCTCGGCCCCTGGAGACCCTGGACTCCTGACAGACTACCCAGCATGCACTGCAGGGCTCGGCCCTGGAGACCCTGGACTCCTGACAGACTACCCAGCATGCACTGCAGGGCTCGGCCCTGGAGACCCTGGACTCCTGACAGACTACCCAGCATGCACTGCAGGGCTCGGCCCTGGAGACCCTGGACTGCTGGACAGACTACCCAGCATGCACTGCAGGGCTCGGCCCTGGGGACCCTGGACTGCTGGACAGACTACCCAGCATGCACTGCAGGGCTCGGCCCTGGAGACCCTGGACTGCTGGACAGACTACCCAGCATGCACTGCAGGGCTCGGCCCTGAGACCCTGGACTGCTGGACAGACTACCCAGCATGCACTGCAGGGCCGGCCCTGGGGACCCTGGACTGCTGGACAGACTACCCAGCATGCACTGCAGGGCTCGGCCCTGGAGACCCTGGACTCCTGACAGACTACCCAGCATGCACTGCAGGGCTCGGCCTCAGGGACTCCAAAGCAGTTCAGAAGGTTCCAGAGTCAGCCAGTCCTCAGTCAGCCCACAGACACCTTGAGGAGCCAGAGGGCCCGGGGGCCGGCGGAGGGCTCGACATGGCCGGAGGGGGAGCGGAGGGTGGCCCTCGGGAAGCAGAGCCCGGAGCAGGGAAGGCTTGGCAGTGAAGGAGCCAGGGAGCCCCAAACCCAGACACAGGCGCCTGAGGCATGAAACCCAGTGTAGCATGGATGGGGGCCCGGAGGAGACCAGGGACAAAGGACCCAGGAGCTGCCAATGGCTTCTGTGGCCCCATGGCCTCCTGGGGGAGGGCTGCCCTCACCCGGGGAGGGAGACAGTCTGCACCCACCCAGGCCCACCGCTGCCCCACACCGGCCCTCAGGATGCTTCTGGAAAGTCCTTCCAGGCCGCGTGGGCTGGGACACGCTGAGTTCTGACTTGGGCTCCCGCAGGAACTACGGAGAGGAGGGCGGGGCCCGGAGCAGGACCCCAGTGGCCCGACTCCTGGGATTCGGCCTGGGGTCTAAAACACTCGGCTTTCATTCCCAGCCAGGAGGAGCGTCTTCCCTGCAGCGCACCTGCAGGACCGAGCTGACGCCCCTTGCCGAGTATCCCTCCCCCGAACACAACGAAACACGCGGGAAGATGTGCCTGGAGACCCAGGCTTCCAAAGGAGAGGTCTGGAAGCTTCCAGAAGGGCTGACTGTGGGCAGCCAGCCAGTGAAGCGGCTCCACCGGGGGGGGGGGTCCCCGCCGGGGCTGCCTCGGGGAGGATATCAGCAGGGATGCACGTCCCTCGAGGAAGAGCAAGCACAGAGATAAGAACTCGGGACCTGGGCAGCTCTGCCCGGCCGGGTACCGGGCCTGGGCTCACGGTCGGCTCACATGTGCCGCCTGGTGGTGAAATGGGGGTTACTACAGCCACATCCCTCCAGTCCAGCCTAGCAGCGTTTCCGTCCCACAGAACTCCTTCGTGGGCCATGGGCTCCATCAGTCAATCAATGAACTCCAGATGCCCTCAACTGCAAAGACTCTATTCAGCATCCTGGTGCACCCCAATGTGCCAAGACCCAGTGTTTGAGGGGAGAAGCGGGAGGAAGAGGAATTCTTCTGACGCCGGAGGGCATCCCGATCTTCTCCACCCTGAGCCCCCCCCCTTCCCCCCTTCCCGCATTCCCATTCGGAGCCTGCTCCATGTGTGGCTGTAACATCTTGGTGGGGGTGCCCTCTTTACCGCCCCCCTCGCCACACCCTGGCGTGTGGCCAGGGCCCATTCAGAGAGGGCTGCGACCGACAGCCAGGCCCCGGTGCCCCAGGGTGGCCCCGAAAGCCCCCGTCCCCTTACAGAAAGAGGAGATTTGCGGGTGCATGGCGGCCCCCCTCTTCCACGGTGCCCGTCGTGAGCTGGGGCCCTGCGTCCAGAGCTACCTGAACGGCTAAGTTCTCAGCGCTTCAGAGGGCCGAGAACTCGAGGTGGAAGCAGATCCTCACACAAGGAGCGCGATGACAATGAAGTGAAAGGTTTTGAGGGGCGGCCGTCATGGATTGGGGGGAACCCAAAGGCAGGGACAGAGAAGAGAGAGGGCGGCCTGATGTCCCTCGCAGAGGGGAGGCAGAGGCCGCGTCTACACGCCGAGCACCAAGCAGCAGGGGGAGCTACGCGAAGCGCAAGGGGCAGGAGGGAGGAGGGAGGGGGGAGGAGGGAGGGGAGAGGCAGGGGGGAGGAGGGAGGAGGGAGCACTCCTTCTCAACTGCCTGGACTCTGGGCTCCGTTTCTGGGAGACCCCAGTGTGAGTTGTCCAGGGCAGACACGGGCCCTAATTCTCCTCTCTCACAGGTGGCACGTTCTCCTGCGAATGGTGGGCGTGGCGGGGGAGGAGGACATCACCCACGAAAGCGCAGACGCCATGGTACCCATGGCTGCCCTCGGGGGCCGGGGGGGGGGGGCGAGGACAGCCTTCACAGAGCCTACTTCTCCCTGGGGCTGCTCTGGGAAGCACGGGGGTCCTGGAGAGAGGCGTGGGCCGGGTGGGGGGACAGGAGAGGCCCTTCGACTTGGCAGCTGCTCAGATTTAGTTTGCACCTCCTTTGCCAGTGCAGAGGAAAAACAAACGACCTGCGAACCGAATGGAAAATGGTGATTCATTACCCCTGATGTGTGATGATGGCTTAATTATTTTCCTAACTGGGGAAGAGACGCTTTCTGACAGCAGGTGCAAATGAATTCTCCACTGTCTTAAGGAGTGATTGCCCAGGACAGGCGGAAAACTGGAAAACCTAATTAAATCCGGAGCCTTGTGAAATAAATGGAGCGGGGCGTTTGTTTGCTTGCTGCGGACGGTATTAACGACAATCCCCTCAGAACCCCGGGTGCAGTGGGCGTGGCGGGGGCCCAGGGAGGAGGAGGGCGGGTGGGGAGCGGGCGGGCCTGTGGGAGTTGACCCCACATGGTGGCCCAGGCCCGGGGCTCGGGCCTGGCCCCCCCTCCCCCCGCCAGGCCGTCCCACGCCTCCTCTCGTTCCAGAAGGGAGCCCACAGCCTGGCGGGGGGAGGAGACCTGCTGTGGAAGAGAAAACGTTGGCCCTTCCTCTTCTGGAACCTTCCCAGGTCTCCAGTGCTTGACAAGGGACAGTCTTGACAGCAATCTCATGGAAAGCGGGGTCCCCACCCCATCTTGGAAGGCAGGACTTCTCACCACCACCACCTCCACTTTTGAGAACAGGACCCCTCTTCTCGGCTGGCCAGCCCCCTGGATCTGGTGAAGGGCCTGGGTTCTAAGGCCAACACTGCTGCCCGCCCCGCCCTGTCCTGCCCCGCCCCGCCCTCTGGGTGACCTTCTGGGCACCGTCCTCTCTGGAACCTGTCTTCAAAGCTGTATGGAGGGCTGGGGATATGGCCTAGTGGCAAGAGTGCTCGCCTTGTATGCATGAGGCCCTGGGTTCGATTCCCCAGCACCACATAGACAGAAAATGGCCAGAAGTGGCGCTGTGGCTCAAGTGGCAGAGTGCTAGCCTTGAGCGGGAAGAAGCCAGGGACAGTGCTCAGGCCCTGAGTTCAAGCTCAGGACTGGCAGGAAAAAAGGAGGAGGAGGAGGAGGGAGTCTCCCAGACCTCTTGCTGACCTGGAACCACAAGCCTGACCTCATCATCTCTCTCATGCAGCTGGGGATGACAGGAACGAGCCGCGCACTTTTAGTAAAAGAAAGCCGTGATGGTGGTCCCCGTCAGGAAGGGCCTGTGGAGGGCCGATGCTCCTCAGGCAGGGGGTGGGTGGGGGGGGGTGGAGGGGTACAGAATGCAGAATGGAAAGGAGGGGGGGAGACCAGGCGGGGCAGCTCGGGCCTGGCCCAGGACGCATGGGGTTCTGCAGGAGGGGCCTTTGCACCCGGGCTCCTCCGGGCACCAGGGGACAATGGTTCCTTCCATCCAGGTGCCAGGCACCGGCTGGGGTCGGGACGCAGGACAAGGCCACCGCGTCTCCCCGGGGGCCGGAACTGCTGCTCTGAGCTCGCTCGCCATCTCCTCTGGAAAACCAACTCGGGCCGTCAGAGCGCTGGCTCTGGAGGCCACAGTGGGGTTCGTGAGCCAGGGGAGCCCCTCTGGCCGGGTGTGGCCGGGGGGGGGGGGCGCCTCTGGCTCAGGGCCAGCCGTGCGGGCCAGGCTGGGCCCCAGGCCCCCTGTGCCCGTGGCGTGGTTGGAAAGACAGAAGGACAAAGCTGCAGGCTCCAGGCTCCCAGGCGGTCAGAGCTGATCCTTCTCTGGGGCGGGCGGGCAGGAGTGCTGCTCACCACAAGATCTCTCCCGGACTCGGGAACCTTCTCTCAGGAGGTCTTGAGCCAGCGAGGCCCACGTCGTCTGATGGAGTGGATGCCAAATTCATCAATCCGATAACAATACCGCTAATACTAATAATAATAACCAGCATATGACGAGAGGTAAACCTGGGCTGCTAGAATCGTCTATTTATTGTTGTTATTTATTAATTATGGCTATGGTTTGTGGAGGTAAAGTTCACCTCACACGAAGCCAGCCATCTTCAAGGGCATGCCCCCCCCCGCCCTCCACGCCCCCCCATGCTAGCTTCTGTTCTTCTTGCTCTCAGGGTGTACGCATGGTGACCGGCGACTTCTTCATGCACTTGGCCTCCTGGACCCGTCGGGGGGTGCAGCGGGCAGCTGGCACCGCGCTCTCCCAGATGAGAAGGGAGGAGACGGACAAGGACAGGACACCGGCCGCAGGGCTGCAGGACCAAAGTCCCCGAGCAGATAACCAGGTCCTCGTGCTGTGGCCTCTGCCTCCGAAGGCTGTCCCTCACCCCCACACCTTCGGGCTCTGATGGGGGGGTGGGGGCTGCATGGCCTCAGCCCAGAAGGTTCTCTGTGGGAGCGCATGGCAAAGCCGTCGCATCCCGAGTGGCATTTCCAATGCCAGCGAAAGGCTATCTGGCCTGGGACACGGGTCTCACACCTGTCATCGGCGCTACTCAGGTGGTAGAGGTCGGAGGATGGTGGTTCAAGGCCCGCTCAGGAAAAATGCTCGCAAAAATCCCTTCTCAGCCAACGGCTGGATGTAGGGCTCAGGCCCGTCACCCCAGCTTTGTGGGAGGCAAAGATCAGACCAGAAGGTTAGCAGAGCAGCAAAGCCTGGGAGATTCTATCTCCGTGAAGGAAGAGGACGCGGGGCGGGGGGGGGGGGGGTGGGCACACCTGCCGTCCCTGCTACCGGAGGGAAGCACAGCAACGGGGGTGCGCCTGGGCGGGCGTAAGGCCCCATCTCCAACGGGGGGTGCGCCTGGGCCAACGTAACGCCCCATCTCCAAAGAGGGCTGGGGTCGTGGCTCAGCGCAGAGCACCTGCCTCGCGAGTGCCAGGCCCCGGGTTCAAACTCCAGCACTGCACACACACACACACACACACACACACACAGAAGAGAGAAGTCTTCCCTCTCCCTCTCTTGAACGGTCAGCAGCTGGCCAAGCAGGCCTTCCACGTCCCCCCGGGTGGGAGGACCCCGCAGCCCCTGCCGCGCCCCCCCCCCACCCGCCAGGCCCCCCTTCCGGGTCTGTGCGGCCACCTCTGTGGCTCCAGGAAGACTTCCCGCCCCCATCACACCCCTCAGGACGCTACACCACACCGGCCCGTCTCCTGTCCCTGCCCGCCCCCCACCCCCCATCCCCATCCGCCCAAAGCAGCCGGGGAGCCAAATGTGTGCGCGTGTGCGTGTCACCGTGTGTATAAATGTGTACTCATGTGAGTGCGCTCTGCACGCATGGTGCGTGCCTGAGCGTGTGTGTGCACACGAGTGTATGCATGTATAAATGTACGCGTCGGTGTGGCGTATGTATGTGTTGTGTCCATGTAAGCAGGTGGGGTATGTACATGTGCGTGCAAGATTGTGTGGTAGTGTATGTGAGTGTGTACATGTAGGCATGAGGGTGTGGTGCGTGTGTGCCCATGGTGTGCATTTGCACACATGCAGATATGTGCTATAAGCATATGAAGGTGTATGTGCAAATATGTGCTGTGTGTTCGTGTGTTGTGTACTGCTGTGTGCATGTGTGATGTGTACCTGTGTGTGTTGAGGTGTGGCGTGTACACACATGTTCGGGGCCTGTACACGCCTGAGCACGCGTGGCAGGTAGGCACATGTGTGCATGAATATAAGAGTACGTCGGCATGTGGCACGTGTTGAGCGCGTGTGCCGGGTGCACGCATGCATGTGTGGTGTGTGTGTGGTGTGTCTGCACCCGCTGGTTGCACACACACGCGAGTGTAGATGGTAGTGTGTGCGTGCCTATGAATGTGCTCTGTGCTCATGAGTGTGCGTGGCCTGTGGACACGTGGTGGGTGTGTACAAGGCGTGTGCGAGGCGGGGTGACCCTGCGCCCTCGGCCCCCGTCACCGGCCCTCAGCCCTGCCCGCCCCTCCGGGAGGAGGACGGAGGTGGGTATTTTCCCAGAAGCCCCGGGAGCTGCGGGCTGCGGGCCGCTCCCCGTGGGGGGCCGGGAGGCCGCGGGCGCCGGCTGCGGGTTCTGCGCGCGAGGCTGCTCCAGAGCCCGAGCCGGCGGGCGGGAGGGCGGGCGGGCGGCGGGCGGGGGGCGGCTGTGCGGAGGGAGCCCCGCGTCCCGGCCGGGGGCGGGCACACACCTGCGCGCCCGGCCTGGGCCCGGTGCCGGGGCCTGGCCGGCGTCCACGCGCCTCGGCTTCCGCGGGGCGGCCGGCTGCCGTCCATCTGCCCCTCAGCCGGCGGCCTGGGCTCGGCGCCCGCGGCCCCCACCTGCCTGGCGCGGGGACGGGGCGGGGGGGGCGGGGGGCGGGCGCGCGGGTGTCTGGCCGGGCTCAGCGCGGTGCCCCGGGCGCCCAGGCCAGGCCGTGCCGGCGGGCGGATCCGAGCCGCGTGGCGGCCACTCCCCCCCCCCCCCCCCCCCCGGCTTCCGCCTCGCTGCTCTGCCTGGAGCTTCCTGGAACCTCGAGAGGCTCAGGAGCCCCCCCCCCCCGAACCCTCTCGGGGGCCGGCTTGTCCACACCGGCGACTCGGGGACTCGGGACGGCGGTGTCTAATAAAATGCAAATCGGCGGCTGCCTTGCTGAAGACGAGAGGGGGGAATCACGGTAAATAAAGTCTGCGTTGCCATGGAGACCATTAAAAATAGATCGCCTGTCCTCCCTCCCCTCTCCCGTAGTGCGCTGCCGAGTTCCCTCACGCCGCGTTATTAGTACTTTTTAATTATGAATAAATCTCCCCTTCCCACGGCAAGATGGATGGACACAGAACTTTCTGGAGGGGGCTCCTCTCATGGATTCCAGTGTACAAACTCCAGGGGGGCCGTGCACGCACACCCCGGGCAGAAGCCCCCCTCTTCCCAGAGCCCGCGGGCAGCCACGGCTCCCTCTGCCCTGTGTCTGCCTGTCCGCCTTCTCCTTGTCCACCCCCCTGCTGCCCCCGGTCAGGCTCCAACTCACAGGACAGCAGAGAAGGCCTCCGGGCCGGCACCCCGGAGCTAGGCCAGAGGAAGCGGTGCTGGCCGGCGGGCGGGCCTCCTCCCCCTCCTGGACGGGCCTGGCACCCACCGCGGGCGGCGGGCCTCCTCCCCCTCCCTGGACGGGCCTGGCACCCACCGCGGGCGGGCGGGCCTCCTCCCCCTCCCTGGACGGGCCTGGCACCCGACCCTCCGCGGGCGGGCAGCCTGGTGAAGCGATGGACAGTCTGGATGGACCCTGGTGGCCTCCCGTACGGTGCTGGCAGGAGCCAGAGCCCAGGAGGGGACATGCCAGGCCAGCCCAGTGCCCAAAGGGCTCCCAGACCACTGATGGCCCGTGGAGAGCGGTCACCACGGTGCCCGTCATGGCTCAAGCGAGAGCTGCCGTGTCCTCGCCGGCTCTGGGTGCCCGGGGTCACTCGCTGACCGCTTCCAGGGCGCCCAGCCCAGAGGGGCCCCGAGGCAGCCAGGGGAAGCGGGACAGCAGCCCCGTTGTTGATGTGTGTGCCTGCAGGTTGTGTGTGTGCGTGAGGGTTGGGGGGTCCTGGGGCTTGAACCCAGGGCCCGGGCGCTGTTCCCGAGCTTCTGTGCTCAGGGCCGGTGCTCTACCCCTTGAGCCACGGCGCCACGTCCAGGCTTTTGATGACTGACCGGAGATGAGAGCCTCATGGAGTTCCCTGCGCTGGCTGGCTTCAAACCGCCATCCTCAGAGCTGAGCCTCCCGAGCACCGAGGGCCCGGCCCTGCCTTGGTGAGGGCCAGATCCGTTCTGGAGGCCCCGCTGGGCGCCCCAAATCCCACCACGGGGAGGTGGCCCGCGGCTGGTCCTGAGCAACCCGACAGGAGGCTGAGGGCTCGGCACTCCAAGGCCCCCCCGCATCGCTGGGGTCATCGGGGGGGCATTGCCAGACAACGTGGAGAAGGGGGGCAGAGGCGAGGACCTGTATGACCCTGAGGCTGACCCCAGATGCTGCGAACGGGCCCCCAAGCCCAGGGGCCCTGACCTTCAACCCCCCAGTGTCCCCACACGAAGGTAGCGATAGTGGGCGACCCGTGCTCAGCCAGGAAGCTCGTCCACAGAAACGAAAGTCCCGGAACCCACCGGAAGCAGGGCGGAGGGGGCCGGGTCCCGGGCCCCGGAGCCCAAGGCAGAGCAGCCCGGGCGCTGGTCGGCAGGAGGACGGGGCCTGGCGGGATCCACCTACCCAGCGGGGGGGCGTTCTCCCTCGGACCAAGGAAGAACACGGAGCCTGCGGCAGCCCCGGTTGCCCCTTGAGCCCTTTGTGCCGAACAAACTAGAAGGATTCCTTCTTCAATCCTCCTAGGACGCCCCCCCCGCCCCCCCCCCCACCCGCCCTCAGCTTGAGAGGATGAGAAAGTTCTGGAACTGTGCCGTGGTGGTGGTGGCACCACCCTGGGCATAGGCATGCTGAGAAGTGGTTTAAAACATGAACCTTGGCCCCATATACTTGATCGCAGTGACAACAACAACAAAGCCAACGCGGGTGGCGGGGCCATTCCTCCCGCCCGCACGCAGGGGTGTGGCTGAGGGCTCCGTCCTCACCCCGGCACACGCCCCAAGCGGGCCCAGCTCTTCCTGCGACTAGGGCCGATACCTGCTCCCTTCAGTAGGTGTGGCAAGGGTAAACTCCATCCGGCCGGTTCCGCAGCAGGAGGTGCCCAGCCCTGGGGGGCTGCTCGCCGGGGAGAATCAGTGACGATGCTCTGCATGCACGCGCGCACACACGCGCACACACGCACACACACACGCACGCACGGGTGGGGGAGGGGTCAGTCCACGCCAGCCTCCCTGCAAGGAGAATCGTGAGAGGAAGGCAGTAAGGAACGAGTCAAGATCGAGGTCAAGGCAGGGCGAGATCTCTGCGGTCCCCCACTTCTGCGGCCGCTACCCAGAGTTGGAGAGGGGCTTGCTGGGGTAGGCGGGGCGGGGGGTGGGGGGAGGGGGCGGAGCCGGGTGGCTGGGGGAGGGGCAGGGTACAGGCTCTAAGGAGATGGCAGCTTCTCTAGCCCCCTGAGGTCGGGTCACCACCCCGCCAAAGTGCATCCTTATGTCATTTACAGCAATGACTGCCACCTTCTGCTGGACGGTCAGACTCCACGAGCCCTCGGTTAGATGTGGATGAGGGTGGTTGTCGGTGGCAGCGACCGTGTCACCCAAGCAGGGGAGGAAGTCCCAGCGCAGGTCCCCGCACGCCCTGGGCCCGCGGGGGCCGGTCCCGCCGCTGAGCGACCTCACCCCGCCTGAGTGCGCTCTGTCACGTGTGTGTGTGTGCGTGTGAGTCTGTGTCCTGTGGTGACTCTGTTACGTGTGTGCCTGTGTTCTGTGGTGGCCCTGTTACATGTGTGTATGCATGTGTGCACATCCTGTGGTATCTGTGTCACGTGTGTGTGTCCTGTGGTAGCTCTGTCACGTGTGTGTGTCCTGTGGTAGCTCTGTCACGTGCGTGTGTCCTGTGGTGGCTCTGTCACATGCATGTGGCATGTGTGTGTCCTGTGGGTAGCTCTGTCATGTGTGCATGCATGTGTGTCTTGTGGTAGTTCTGTCACACACATGTGCATGTGTGCACATCCTGTGGTGGCTCTGTCACATGCATGTGTCCTGTGGGCTCTGTCACGTGCACGTGCGTGTGTCCCGTGGCGGCTCTGTCTCTGCTCCCAGGAGCGTGTCTCCTCGGGAGGCCTCGTGCTGCGTGGGGACCCGGCTCGGCCAGCACCTTGCCCCGGCCGCCGCGAGCGCTCCCAGTGCCGCCCCGCCTCGCCCGCCTCGCACGCCTCCCTCTGCACACGCCTCGACGCGGGACTTCAGAAAAACCCAGGGCACGCGGGAATTTCTGGAACGTCAGGGGCGCGGAACGCGGACGCCTGCCAGTGTGCAGTTTCCGTGGGAAACGGAAGGGAGGAGAGCAGGATTTCAGAGTCGCACCGCAAGCCACAGGGAGGGCCGGCACGTTGGCACACGCGTGTCGTGTGTGCACACGTGTGTGTGTGTGACATGGGGGCTCTACAGGACACGCGTGCCCGGCGATGGCTGCCTGGAGCGGCGCGGTCGGGCAGCTCCGTCCTCCTCCACCCCCTCCCCCGCCCGCCGCCCCTCCCCGGCTCGCAGCCCCCTCTGGGGGACCCTGGGGCAGAGCAGGTGCGCCTCCTTGTAGGCGAACCCCGATGTGTAAGGAGCACACGCTGGCCGTGAGTCACCCCCGAAGGCCCCTCTGGGGGAGCCGGGAGCCGATGCTGCCGTTTCCACAGCCGCCTGTTTGCCTGCGAGCCTCTGGGAACACATGGGCGCCCGCGGGCGGGGACCCCCCCGGCACGGCTCCCCCTGCAGGAGAGGAGCCCCCGGAGAGGCGGTGGGCGCCGGGGCGGGGGGCGGGCGCTGTCCTCAGCCGGCCGGGGGCGCCTCGGGGCCCTGTCCTGTGCGGCTGCCTCCCGCCAGGAGCGGAGGCCCGCGGGGAGGGGGGGGCCCGCGGGGAGGGGGGGCCCGCGGGGAGGGGGGCTCTCCGTGGGCAAGGCGGCCAGCAGGGCCGGCCTGGGGGGGGGGGGGGCGGGGGACGCACGGCACGGGGCCCCTGGGTCCTCTGCCGGCTGAGGCCCCACTGGCGGAGACCCCGGTCCATCCAGCGAGTCACCAGCCGTCGGTGGGCCGGAGCCATTGAACTCGAGGACGCGACAGGACGGAGGCAGCCCCGAGCAGACAGCTCCCCCCGCTGCGGGACGGGCCCCCGCCACTGTCCAGGCCACGGGGTCCCCTCCGGGCCCCCCCCTTCATGACATCCCCAGGGTTTGGGGGAGCAAGGGGAGAGTGGTGTTACCAGGCCTCTCACGGAGCCTCCAAAGACCACGGCCACCTTTGGGCTCTGAGCAAGGTCAGCAAGGTCGCGGGGTGCCCCATCTCACTCACACGCACACACGCGCACACGCGCACGCGCGCACACACAGGATCACCTGCTCGCTACCTAAGATTGTCCGACCAGCCTCGCCACCGACTGGGGTTGGGACGCCGGGGCCCCCGCTCGCCCCCCGCCCGTCTGGCACGGGGCACCCCCTCCCTGCACGCGTGCGTGGCCCACACGGAGCCTGCAGAAAGCACAGGGCCTCCAGCACACCGAGGGGCTCGCCAGCGGGTGGAGGGAGAGCCGGGCGGAGGAGGGGCCCCGGGGGCCGGGCCGGGCCAGGTGAACGCGGGAGTCCGCGCCCTGCGTCCGCACCGCCCGCCCCCTGTGCCGGTGCCGGCTGGGAGCCCCGGCCTCCCCGGCCATCTGCTAGGGCACGACAGTTGCTCTGCAAGCCGCAACCCACAGGGTGGCTATGGCGGGGGGGGGGGGGGGGGGGGAAGGCCATCCAGGCCAAACGAGGCTGTAGGGAGGGGGCCCTCTTCTGAGGAGATGAGCCCTCTCTCTCTCTCTCTCTCTCTCTCTCTCTCTCTCTCTCTCTCTCCAGCTCCTCCAGCGACACACGGAAGCACCACCAGGCCACCAACACCCTCAACTCACCAAACACGGAGTCTGCTGCCACCCCCCACCGCCCCCCCCCACACACACGGCCTCCCGCCTGGCTCTCCCTCCCTCTCCATAGGCCGGGGGTGACCTTTACTTGGGGTCTTTGACCTCTGCATCAGGAAGGAAGGAAGGATGGAGGCCTGCAGTACCAGAGACTGCCCGCCAGGGGGCGCCGAGGCCCCGCTCCCGGGCTCCCCGGGGCACAGGTGTCAGCCCTCTCCCCACGGGAGTGGGGAACGCAGCCTGCAGCCCCCGGGGGCTCTGCCCTGGCTTTGTGACAACTTCCGAGGTGGCGTTTGGGTTACACGCCGGCCCCGGCCCGGGAGAGCGGGATCGGATCTCGGAGAAGAAGCTCGTCCCAAGCGTCTCCCAAGAAGAGAAGGGTAATGGGAAAGGGGCGCAATAGGGGCTGCAGCTGAGCCCCAAACACTAACGCACCACTAGGCGGGCACACCACAGCCACACCCCCCCCCCGCCCCCCCGTAGTTCGCGCAGCCGTCCTGTCCAGCGGTCTCTTCCAGAAAGGCGGTTTCCAGGTGCAGTGCGCTCTCACGGGCCTTCCGTCCCGACAGTGTGAGTGCAAGGACCCCACGCCGGGCTCGAACCGCGTTCTCCACCGGCCGCGGCCTCCGAGGTCCAGGCCCGCGCGCCAGGGCGCCCGGCCGGCGCTGGACTCAGCCGGTGCCCCGAGGGCCCTGGGCCGGTCTGCGCCGGGAGAGGCCCTGGAGACGTCCCGGACCACACCCACGGCGGGACCGTCCCGCCCGGAAGCTCCGCCCCTCCCCACCGCCCCACGCACCGCACCGGCACGGCGCCCAAGGGACGCGAGGCCGGCCTGCGCCCCGCCCGCCGCCACCGCGCCACCGCCGCCCGAGTCACGCTCGGCGACGTCACCACCGCACGGGCCAGTGCCGGCAGCCGCTCCCACCGGAAGCGGAGGGCCCGGGTCCCGCGGACCGCCCCACCCCCCCCCCGCCTCCCCGGCCTCCACGGCCTCCGCGGCCTCCCCGGCGGGGTATCCCGAGTCTTCCAGGCCCACCACACCCGTATTGCTAGTGCCAGCGCCAGAATGCATCCTTTTTTCAGGCTGAGTACTATGCCATCGTCTCGAGCCGCTGTGCCGTGTTATCCGCGCGCCGGGCGGGCGTTGGCTCTGCCCCTTGCGGCGGCGAGCTCTGGTGCTGCGAGCACGGCTGTGCCAACAGCTCGTTGACGGAGGCCCGGCGCCCAGCTCCTGGGCGCGCACACGCCACCGCCACCGGCGGCCCGGAGCAAGGCCGCTGCCCCGCGCCCCTCCTCTGTGACGACGGGGGGGGGGGGTGGTGGGCAGTGAACTCAGCTCCTGGCAGCCCGGCCACAGGGTCCGCTCGCCGGTCGAGAGCTGACCCGTTTGAAGAGCAGTTCTGTCGAACGATGTCCAATCGACGACAGCTCTGCCGGCATCGGAACTCAGGCCCGCAGCCCTGCCCTGCTCACCGCGCACGCGCGCCACACCTCCTCCCCCCTGGGAACACAAGACAGCCCCTTAGCAGGATGGGGGGGGCACTTAAATAGGGAAGTCATCCCCCCCAAAGGGCAAAGGGACGCCAGTCAAGTGCGGGGCTCAATACGCCTGAAGAGCCCATTTACAGCATGGTGAGAAACGGGAAGAGGCAGGCACCGGCCCGGGAACGCACTTCCCCGGGAGAGCCAGGCCCCGAGCCGCTCTGCGCATGCCTGCGGGGACCCCCCGACGGCTGCTGCCCCCGCCCTGCGGGCCGCAAAGGAGCCCAAGACCCGGCGTGTGGGTTGCAAGGATGGGCGTGCAGAGTTGACACCCATGACTCCAGGGAAGGGGTCAGACAGCCAGAGCTGCCTGTCGGCGAGGACCTGGGGGTCCCCCACCCCACGCCGCCCCCACTAGGAGGGACAAGTCAGGAGCTGCTCGCGGGCAGGGGGCGAGCTGGGAGTTCTTCCCTTACCCAACAGTATCGACGTGCCAGCCTTTCCATCCTGGGGGTAAAGGAAGCCTCCCTCCTCCTGGGGGGCAGGGCTAGAGGATCCTTCGCCCCCCCCCACCCCGTGCCCACCCACCCACAAGGCCAAGTCTGCAGAGCCAGTGGCTCCGCAAATCACAGCTCTCCACTGGGGCTGGGGAGAGGTCCCAGGGCCCCAGAACGCTCTCTCCCCCTCCCTCCCCCCCTCCCCCCCCCCACGGCCGGCTGGCTTCCCCAACTGCAGTTTCCTCTCAGACTCTGGCTGGGACCGGAGCGTCTCTCCACCCTGCGTGGACACAGCCCACACTGGGCTGTAGCTGTGTCACAGGGAGAGGCCCACGGGGGGCTGCTGAGCCCCGGGTGCTCGCTGCGCCCAGCGCAGCCCCCGCCCGACACACGGCAGCTGCCCTCCGGTCTCCCCCACAGGCGGGCTGCCCGCACGCCGGGCCGGGCTGCTTCCCACGGGGCGGCTCTGCCCAAGAAGCTGGAGGGGCGATGGTTCCGGGCTCACCACCGCCGTCCACCACTGAGCTGACCGGAGGGGCGGGTGTGCACCCCACGCACCCACACGTGCATGCAGGCATGTGCATGTGCACACCGATGTGCACAGGCAGACACGCGTACATACGCACCCACGCGTGCATGCAGGCAGGTGCATGTGCACACCGATGTGCACAGAGACACGCGTACATACGCACCCACGCGTGCATGCAGGCAGGTGCATGTGCACACCGATGTGCACAGGCAGACACGCGTACATACGCACCCACGCGTGCATGCAGGCAGGTGCATGTGCACGCCGATGTGCACAGGCAGACACGCGTACATACGCACCCACGCGTGCATGCAGGCAGGTGCATGTGCACGCCGATGTGCACAGGCAGACACGCGTACATACGCACACCGCGCGTGCATGCAGGCATGTGCATGTGCACACCGATGTGCACACACAGACACGCATACATACGCACCCGCGCGTGCATGCAGGCACGTGCATGTGCACACCGATGTGCACAGGCAGACACGCATACATACGCACCCGCGCGTGCATGCAGGCATGTGCACACCAATGTACACACGCAGACCCATGTACATACGCACCCACACGTGCATGCGGGCACGTTCATGTGCACACCAATGTGCACACGCAGACACACATGCTCATGGACATATGGACACACATGTGCACAGGACATGCACATGTATACAGAGACATGCACATTGACACACCGGCACACACATGTGCACACCCTGCATGTGCACACCTATACACAGACATGCACATCGACACGTGCACACACAGGCACGCACATGTGCACACCCTGCATGTGTGTGTATACCAGTCAGCCACAGAGCCTTAGTGAACCTCAGGCTTCCTTCCACGCAGACCCCTACCCCACCAGGCCTCGGGGCCCCAGCCCTGGACTTTGGGTCCTATCTGCCTCCTCCACGATCATCCATGTCAATATAAAATAGAACCCACTAGAAGCCCCCCTCCTGTCCTATCCAAGGTCAAATAAGGGGCCACAGACCCTGGGGTCTGCTTCCCGGACCAGCGTGGCCTCTGCTCCCCCCCCCCCCGGGGGCACAGGTCCGGCCGTCCAGGGCCAGGGCTCCGCCGGTGGACCCGCTGGGAAGCCGGGCAGCCGGGCCCAGCGCCTGGCTCCCCCCCAGCCCCACCCCAGCGGCCCCAGGATGCGGGGAGGACCTTCGAGCCTGCAGCTCACCTGGCTTTCCTGGGGAAGGGAGGGAGGGGCCCTGCCCTGCCCAGGGGAGAGGGGGGGAGAGGCCGGGCCCCGGGGCCCCACTCCCTGCTGCACAGAGGGTGGAGAGGGGGTCCAGGTGTTCACACCCGCACGGAGCCCGGGAATCTTCCTCTCCCTCCTTCCCAAACCTCCGCTGCCCTGCACATTCCCCAGTCCCCGTGATTTTAATTTTACGGTTCCCATTTTCTCCCAGCAGAATCCCGGGATGACAAGGTAGAAAGTCTGCCTTGATTAACTGTCCCTCCGGTGCCGAGACGGGGCCCGGCGTGATAATAGCAGGAATGAAGCTGGAGAGGCGCAGTTGGCAGGCCTGGCTGTAAATCCCCACCCTGAGGGGACTGAGATGCGGGGGGGGGCACAGAGCCAACCCCCCCCCCAGTGCACTCCCCCCTCCTGAGTGCACTGCCCACCCCACCCCATGTGGTGGATATTGTTTAAGTAAGATAGAGTGGAATCGCTCTATTGTGTCATTGATTTTTAATAAAAGCAGGTAACATGCTGCAAATCTCCCGGTTATTACATTTCTCCTCTCCTCTGTCCACGTGCCCAGGACCTCCCCTCGCACACTCCTGGGCTCGTGCCTGGTGCCTGGCGGGAATGCTTGTCCCGGTGTGCACACAGGCACGCGGGCGCAGACACGGAACACACGAGTGTGCACAGCAGCACGCACAAGCATAATACGCACTGATGGCACGTGTGTGAATAGATGATCACGAGTACACTGCACCCACACATGCACACAGGGGTGTGTTCACATGTGCTTATGTGTGTGTGCATGCCTGTATGCATGCACAAGCACACACACACACACACACACACACACACACCAGGAAGGACAACTCAGCTCTGAGCTCCCTTCCTTGCTCATCTCCACCCTCTCCTGGCCTTGAATTCTAACACCAATAAGCCAGAACATTCCAGAAGCAGGAGAAGATGCATGCATGCAGACAGGCAAAGGGGGTGAGAAGGGAGAGGCTCCGGGGTGGAGG
Organism: Perognathus longimembris pacificus; assembly: GCF_023159225.1. Taxonomy (NCBI): domain Eukaryota; kingdom Metazoa; phylum Chordata; class Mammalia; order Rodentia; family Heteromyidae; genus Perognathus; species Perognathus longimembris. Next base: position 54,444,202 of record NC_063177.1, read on the forward strand.
AGGGCGGCCCCCCTGCGTCTCAGGAGGGGCGCCTCCTGCAGGGGCCCCCCACCCCCTGGGAGTTACCTGGCACAGAGAAGCCCGGGCTCCTTGCCCATGGAGGTGCCGTGCACGGAGCTGAGAACACAGCCTCATCCCGCAGACCAGCAGGTGCGCTCAAAGCTTGGGTCACCGATGGCCCTGGGGACCCCTGGGAGGGGCCTGAGCAGCTCGGGCCACCTGCAACCCCCACCCGGCCCACCCCCTCCACCAGGGCCCTCCAGCAGGGAGTCAGGGGGCAGCTCTGCCCGGCCCCCCACCGCCGCCCCACGCAGCTCCTGCTCTGTCTCCGGCGCTGATCTCCACCTTGTACTTAGTCCGGGTCCCTGGACCCCATCTCCACCCCCGGCTATGGGGCGCCCCGGAGGGCGGGCCCCGGCATGTCCAGGATGCTAGCCTCTGCAGAGCCGCTGCTCTGGCTCCCGACGCAGCCCAGGGCTACAGCCAGCCCACCTTCGCACCCTGACCAATTCCAGCCAACTCACCACTGCGGCCCGAGGCCCAGCCAGCAGGAGGTGCCTGGGCCCCGCACCCAGGCACCTGATCCAACCCCCCTGCTGCCTCACCCAGCCCTGGGGCCGGCCCCAGCGCGCCCCACGCACATGCTGGTCTCCCCACAGCTCGGCCTGCACGCGGCCTGTGTCCGCTGGGCAGAGCAGGCCCAGACGCCATTCCCAACTACAGAAGGGCCAGCTGGGGGAGGAGGACTCCAGCTGGGGAGGAGGACTCCAGCTGGGGATGGGAGGACTCCAGCTGGGGAGGGGAGGACTCCAGCTGGGGGGAAGAGGACTCCAGCTGGGGGAGGAGGACTCCATCTGGGGAGAGGAGGACTCCAGCTGGGGAGGGGAGGACTCCAGCTGGGGGGAGGAGGGCTCAGTCCAGCTGGGGAGGGGAGGACTCCAGGCAGTGTCCACCACTGGACGGGGAGGAGGTGGAGCTCCAGCCCGTCTTCCTCCCGGTCCTGGCTCCTCGAGGGGAACTGCAGGCTCTTCCTGCTGCTGGGGTGAACTGGGGGTGTTGCTCAGTGGCCAGGCACAGGCCACGCCGAGGGTCAGGCCCTCTGTGGGTCCGGTGTGTCCAGGAGAGGAGGCACACGAAGGGCCAGGAGTCCCTAAGCTGAGAACTCCAGACGGAGGCTGGAACGGGTATCCCAGATAGGTTCAGGGACCGCCTTGAACCCATGTCTGGGTCTTAGCAGATGGAGTTAAGGCAAAGACCTCAAGGTAAAATCATCGCAGACAGTGGTAGGCCCTAAATCTAACGACCACGTCCTTTGTAGGAAACAGAAGAGAGAGATTCCAGGCCCGTGGTGCATACCTTCAATCCCAGCTATGTGGGACATGGAAGCAAGATGGCGGTCCAGGGCGGGTGAGGCTCCGAATTCGAGCTCCGGTATCCCCTCCCCCACTGCCAAAGAAAACATGGGGGGGGGCGGGGAGGCCACGCACGCACACGCGTGCACACACACACACACACACACACACGGAGAGGAAGCAGAGCCCACAAGGGCCCACACTAGTCTGGAGATGGAGGAGGAGCGGCCTGGGTTGGATTGGCTTCCATCAGCAGCCAGGACTAAAGTGAGCATTTAATTACAGCAGCGACTGAGTGGGGCCTGCTCTGGAGAGCTCCTGGGGTGTCACCCCCCCATCCTCGAGCCCAGCTGTTAACTGTTTCCCACCCACCTGCTCTGGAGAGCTCCTGGAGTGTCACAGCCCCCCCCCCCCCGTCCCATCCCCGAGCCGTTAACTCTTTCCCACCCTGCAGTCCTTTGCCCCGGAGCCCAGTGCTCCTACACCTCCTCCTCGGTCAGCCCCGGCCCCCTCTCCCCCTTCCCCAGCTATGTGGACAGAGTCCCCCCCCAGCCCGTCCCGAGCCTCAGCCGCCCACACCACGCGGGGCCCTGGCGCCTTCTGCTCGAACATATTTTTAAATTTACACGATTGCCAATTAAGAGCGGTTTCCCCCATTCCCTTAGGGACGAGCTCCTCCCGAGCATTCGCAGGGTTCACAGGCACGAGGCACGCACGCACACGCTGACACACGCACTGTGTGTGTGCACCTGCACATGCACGCATGCGCGCACGCACACGCGCACACACACACGCTGTGGATCTGACCCCAGTGGTATCACAGGGCCCGAGACCCTCGGGGGACATGACCTCGTGACGCCCGGTGGACGGGCCCCAGCAAGCTGGAGACCTCCCTTCATGCAAGCTCCGCACTTCTGCACAAACCGGGGGGAGAGGGGGCCTCGAGGGCTAAAACAGAGACATCTGCAAGAAGCGCGCCTTGGGTCACACGTCCTTCCCCTCCTGGCCCGCGCCCAGCAGGGTTATCTAGCCAGCCCACGTGTTAATTAACCACTCACTCACCTGATCACCGCCATCTCCAGTCCCAGGAGGGGGCGATGTCGGTGAGGAGGAATGCGGGGGGACCCCCCCCCCAGCCACGGGTGATCCCCTAGGAGGCAGAGAGGAGGAGCAGAAGAGCGGGTGCTTCTGACGGCGACGGGACCCCGCACACGCGCGCACACACACACACACGTGTGCACATGCAGACACGGGCACGTAGCACCCCAGAGTGTGCAGGTACTTGCTTGTGCACGCTCATGTGTGTGCTTCTGTGTGTGTGTGTGTGCAGATTCCTGAGCCCAAACCCACCCATGGGTGTCCTTGACCACCAGGAAACCGGCAGTGGGGCTTCTGCTCATTACGGCAGAGCGCTAGCCTTGAGCAAAAGAGCTCAGGGACAGGCGGGTGCCCAGGCCCTGAGCTCAAGCCCCACGACCGGCACAGAAAGAAGAGGGAGGGAAGGAGGTGAGGAGGGAGGGAGACCACGGACAGCCCAGGACAGAACAGCACTGTGCACGATGGGTTTGGGTTTGGACCTGCTTTGTCTTGGGTCTTTCTTATGGCGCTGCCACCACCCCTGGTGGCTTCTGTTATTTTCAAATGGAGCCTCACTTACTGCCCAGCCGGCCTTAGATGGCAATCCTATCCCCGCCTCCCAAGTAGCCAGGATTACAGGTGTGAGCTACGGAGCCCAGCAGCATGTGATAATTAAAGTGCAACTCAGACAAGTCCCAGGGACGTCTGCTACCCAGATCCTAACAGGAGAGCAGCGGCAGAACCCTTGCTGAAGAGAAAGAAGCGAGCGAGTTGGAGGAACGTCTCTACTTTTAGCAAAGCACAGAACGGGCTCTGCTAAATCCGGGTTGGCAGCCTTCAATTAGAAGCTGGCAGGGCAGCCTCTCCGCGGGTGCCAGCCCCCCATCCCCACGCCCGCGAGCGCCCCAGTTGCTCACCCAAAGCCGCGGTTCCCCCCAGAAGCGCCGGCTCCTCCTCCCCTTCTTCATTAGGGCTATTTGCCATCCGCGCCGTGATTATTAGGACATAATGATGTTTAGCTATATCATTTGGAAGAAATTAAATCTAAGCACCTGGGTAGTAAATGAGAACCAAAATACATTAGGAAATCCGACTTTACATGTTTTATGCTAATTTATGCGGCTCCGGCAAGTTGAGTTAGCACCGAGCCGGCCCGGGGAGTCCTGGGGTACGGGGACGGGGCACGGTGGGAGGGGCCGCCGTCCTCCCTGTGCAGGCGCAGGCGGCGGGGGTGGCATCGCGAGGGCATCGGGGACGCTGGGGACGCCAAGCCCCCCCTCCACCCCCCCGCACACTCGCTCTTTCCCTCGACGGCAACTCCGTCGTAAGCCTGAACCGTGGGGCCCGGTCCGCCCCCACACCACACCGTCAGGAGGAAGAGCAGCACGGGGGCGCCTGCCGTCACCTGTCAGCTCCGCCCTCGCGGCCAGAACGCCCAGGGAAGCCGACGGAGCTCCGGAACCTTCCATCGCCTCCCCCGAGGACAGCGGTGACCACGGCACAGACGCCCTGGTCCTGAGGACGCGGGCCCGGGCTGGCACCCGAGGATGGGAGGGTGGGAGGGCGGCTCCTGGAGGAGGGGCGGGCCTCAGGACGAGCCGGGCGGGAGCTGGGCGGGAAGGCAGGGGAGGAGCAGGGGGAGGAGCAGGGGGAGGAGGAGCAGGGGGAGGAGCTGAAGGAGGAGCAAGGGGGAGGAGGAGCAGGGGGAGGAGCAGAAGGAGGAGCAGGGGAGGAGCGGGGGAGGAGCAGGGGGAGGAGGAGCAGGGGGAGGAGGAGCAGGGGGAGGAGCAGAAGGAGGAGCAGGGGAGGAGCAAGGGCAGGAGGAGAAGGAGCAGGAGGAGGAGCAAGGGGAGGAGGAGCAGGGGAGGAGCAGGGGAGGAGCAGGAGGAGGAGCAAGGGGAGGAGGAGCAGGGGGAGGAGGAGCAGGGGGAGGAGGAGGAGCAGGGGAGGAGGAGGAGCAGGGGGAGGAGGAGCAGGAGGAGGAGCAGGGGAGGAGGAGCAGGGGGAGCAGGGAGGAGAAGCAGGTGGAGGAGGAAGAGCAGGAGGAGCAGGGGGAGGAGGAGGAGGAGGGAACTCGGGTGATGGGAGGAGAAGTGGGGCCCTAACGCCTCGAGATGGGGCGCAGCAGCGGGGGGTGGGCGCCGTGCCCTGTGCCGTCAGCAGCTCTGCTGGGGGGGTGGGGGGGGCTGTGCTTTGCAGGTGGGCGGGGCGGCTCCCTCCTCTCAGGACGGGCGGCCCACACGGGGCAAGGGCCCGGCACTGCCCAGCTGCCACGCGCCTTCCCTGTCTCCGCCGCTCGGCTGTGCGGCCTCCGTGGCGCCGAGCCGGGCGTTGTACGGGGCGGTGAGCCGGTGCCGGAGGCTCAGCCCGCAATCCCAGCCGCTCCGGAGCCTGAGAGCCGAGGGTCCGGGCTGGAAGGGTCCTCGAGAGTCTCATCTCCAGTGAGTCGGGGAAAAACACGGACGTGGAGCTGCGACGTTAGAGACAGAGGCCAGCCTTGAATGCAAAAGCCAGGAGAAAGCAGAAGGCCCGAGTTCAAACCCCAGTACTGGAAGGAAGGAAGGAGGGAGGGAGGGAGAGAGGGAGGGAGGGACTAGGATAACGGTCAGCTTGGAGGAGGGACCCTGGCTCTGGCAGAGTGGACAGAGGAGGTGGGGGGGCAGCGGAAGAGGTGGGAGGACCTGACTATGTGCATGCCTAATGTTAGGGCTGACCTGAAAACGGGAGTAACTAAATATAAGTTTTAGTGTTAAATTTATAACAGCTTCTAAACTCTGGTGATGACTCCATGATAGAGGGCTGCACCCCCACCCGTGAGACTCGTTTCTTATAGTTTGACATTTAAAAATGTAGGGAGCACTTGTTCACCTCTATACAACCATGGTAACGGACAGTAAAAAATGATCTTAGTTATAGACTATAGAAATAACCATAATAGTAGTAGAAATGCCATGGTGACTGTCGGGTTGGTTTACTTATGATTGAGTACTGGATTGTTTTAGCCCGCTCAGGCTTGCTTAGTGGTAATGGGAAAACATGGTCGCAATTGTTAAAATAAAGTTGGTACTAGGTCAGCCTGACCGCATATTCTGCTTCTGTAAATGACATCTTTAACCCATTAGTGACTTGCTCTACCCCCTGCACTAACCCCCTGCATCAGTGCTACGTGACCACCTGTTGTCAATTCCTGATATCGAGGCCAGTTCCCGATATCAAAGCCAAAATAGATAACTGAAAGGGTAGATAGCCAGTAGAAATAGGACAAGACTTGCTTGCTAAATGCCATCCAATCAAGTATCTGCCAAGTTGGAAAGACCCTGCCCCTGTAGTCATCACAATAAAAACCCTGCCTATCTGAGGGTCGGGGCTCTCAATCCAGATCCGCTGCGTCGGTGACGGTTGGGAGTCCAGGCTCGAGCTTGCGATAAAGACTCCCGTGTGTTTGCATCGGTATCGGCTCCTTGGTGGTCTTTGGGGACCGGAAATCTGGCACAACACTATCACCGCACATGGCTGCACTGCAGGCCGCCTGGTAGCCACCAGCCCCTGCCCGGAATGGGCTCTGGGTGGGAATCCCGGCAGAGGCATCTAACAGCCCCAGGCGTGACGAGAGAGGAGCTCCGGCGCCCCCCACCCGCATGGCCTCTCTGCCCCTGAATCACTTGCCAGAACATTCTTTTAAAGTATCAGTTGGTAGGGGGAGGGGGGAGGGGGGAATGAGGGAGGAGGTAACAAACAGTACAAGAAATGTATCCAATGCCTAACGTATGAAACTGTAACCTCTGTGTACTCACTTTGACAATAAATAAGAAAACAAAAGTATCCATTGGTGAAATTCAGAGATGCCATCCTTTTCAACAGCCGCAAACCTAATTCCAGAACGGAACCTGACCTCAGTCCAGCCCAGCGTGGCTCCACCCACCTCCGGCTGGCCTCGCCCCCCCCCCCCCACACACACCCTCCCCTTGCCCTCCCTGCCCCCGTCGAGCAGGCCTCCTCTGTCCTGGGACGCTTGGTCACCGCCCTTTAAGCTAAGCCTTCTAAGGACACACAGTTGCTGTGTGTGCCCCTCAGACATGGGCCCAGGCCCGCCCGCACATCCAGTCACCAGCTGTCTCTCATACCCTCGGGTGGGGGATCCAACACCCCCAAGAATTCCAAGAGCCCTTATGTAGGTGGTGCAGCCTTTCACGGAGGATGTGGCATTTAGGGAAGCCGCAGAGCCTCCCCCCACCGGAGGCCATCTCTGCGGGCGCCAGGCACACAGCTGCTCTGCCCCGTGTTTCCGGAGAATGATGACACGAGAAGAGTCGCTGCGGGTCCCAGCACTTCTGTCTACACCGTGGGACCTGTGAACACCTCTAAAGGGCTGGTCACATCTGCAGACTCGGGCCCAGACCCACAGAGGGGGCCCTCCTCCCCCAGGGGGATGGCCTCCTGCTCCCCCCCTCTCCCCCAACTCCAGTCCCAGCTTCATGCTCAGCATGGGTATTCCTCACTGCATCTGCTCAAGGACAGATGGGCGGTGAGTGGGTGGGTGGATGGACAGGTGGATGGATGAATCAATGGATGGACGGGTGGATGGACAGATGGATGGACAGGTGAGTGGATGGGTAGATAGGCAAATGGATGGATGGGTGGATGGGCACATGGACAGGTGGATGGATGGGTGGGTGGGTGCATGAGCATATGGATGGATGGATAGATGGGTGGATGGACAGGTGGATGGATGGATGGGTGGATGGATAGATGAGTGGATGGGTGGATGGACAGGTGGATGGATGGGTGGATGGGTGGGTGAATGGATGGGTGGGTGGGTGGATGGGGGATGGGGGGATGGGGGATGGGGGATGGGGGATGGGGGGATGGGGGATGGGTGGGTAGGTGGATGGATAGATGGATGGATGGATGGGTAGATGGATTGGATGGATGGATGGATGGATGGGTGGATGGGTGGATGGGTGGATGGACAGGTGGATGGATGGATGGGTGGATGGGTGGATGGACAGGTGGATGGATGGATGGACAGGTGGATGGCTGGCTGGATGGACGGACAGACATGGACTAGTGTCTCGGATGGCAGGGCAAAGCTTTCCACAGAGACGCCTGAAGCAAGAGCTTCCACCTGCCGGTGCTGCGTGGCCCTGGCTGGGTGTGTTGGGAGAAGCTGAAGCAATGGGGACTGGGGTGTTCTTGGAGGGGCTGGTTTAATACAAGCCAGGAGAGTGGGGTGGCCTTTCTAATCTCTGCAAATGTCAGCCACTTCCAGAGAGCCGTGAAATCACCCAGGCGAGACACATGGCGGTTAACTCCTGCTAATGTGCCCAGCCTCCTTCCTGGCATTTCAACGGGCTCGGCTCCCCAGGCACAGCGTCCTGTCGCCTGAGGGCGGCGGCAGCGCGGGGGACGCCGCACAGGACAGCCGCGTCGGAGCCGTGGGCACCAAGGAGGCCCAGGCCCGGGAGTGACCGGGTCCCTGCCCGCAGGCCGGGAAGGCAGGCCACCAATGGAAATCCTGCCAGCTGTGCCCAGCTGTGGCAAATAACCCAGGGTAATGTGTGCAAAGGGGCGCAGGGGCGGGGAGGGGCGGGCGGGACTCCCCAGATGCGGCACTTTTCTCACTTTCCAGGGGCCTCCCTGGAAAGCTGGCCCCTCACAGAGGGAAAATGGCCATCAAGGGATGTAAGACGGAGCTCTGGACGGAGCATTACTCTGTGATGAAAAGGAAGGAGGCTCTGGGCCTCTCGCTCACGTGCTACTGGTGGCCGATCTGATTCCAGGAGGGTAAAATAGCCAAACGAGATGAAGCCTTAGGGACAGAAGGGAGAATGGAGGCCAGGCGCCAGGGGCTCACACCTGTCCTCCTAGCTACCTAGGGAGGCTGAGATCTGAGGATCACAGTTCGCAGCCAGCCCGGGCGGGAAACTTGGTGACACTCTCATCTCTGGTTAACCACCAAAGAGCTGGAAGCAGAGCTGTGGCTCAAGTAGCAGAGCACTAGTCTTGAGCAAAAAAAATCAAAGAGACAGTGCCTAGACCCTGAGTTCAAGCCCCAGTACACACACACACACACACACACACACACACACACACACACACACACGCAGGAAGGAAGGGCGAAAGGGAAGGGAAGGGAAAGGAAGGAGAGACTGGGGCTCGTTGGGGGCTATGGAGGGGAATAGAAGGGCTTTAGGCGGGTGTCCTTTTGTGGTGTGAAAACCCCTGGAACTGGTAGTGGTGGCAACCACACAACCACACAACGTTGGATTGTTCTAGAAGGCAGTGAACAGCAAGCTTTGAAATGAATGGGAACAGTGACATGTTCCTCTATTTCTGAAAAGCTGGCCGCCCCTTCCCCCACCGCCCCCCCCCCCGCGCCCAGACGCCCACCCCCCCATCTTCCCCGCCTGGTAGCCGGGGAAAGGCCTTGGTGTGTGGCCTGCTCCACAGCCACTACAGACAGTTCCGGAAGGGTGGGCCTCTTCAGGTCCCGCCCCCTTCCTCCCTTGCTGGGCCCCAGCTGCCCACCTGCCTGACCCCGCTCTGCTACAGGAGCCCTGCCCTTCTTACGCCCCAGGCTTCTGTTCTGCGGGCAGTTGTCTACCAACCACTCCTTCCCACAATACGCAGATGCATCCTTCAAAACCCAAACGCCTGCCCTCCCAGTGCCTGGCCCAAGGCCCCCCCTTGGGCTCCCGGAGGGCTTGCCCAGCCCCCAGCTGTGCTGCCCTCCCTTGGAAGGATGTCTGCCTCTTCTAGGAAAGAGCAAGTTCCCTGGAGAGAGGGACGTCAGGGCCCCCCAGGGCCCCCTGGGACCGGGCCTAATGGATGGTAGGGGGCTCTGGATTCAGTGAGACATAGCTAAAAGAGGGTGCGTTGTGAGGGTCCCCCCATGAAGATCCCTGGCTTCCCCAGAGCAGCATCTTCTTCTTGACTAGGTTCTTTCTGTCCAGCTTCAAAATCCCCCCAGTCCTGGCCCACGCCCCACGAGCGCTCGGTCCACCCCAGGGCCGTAAGCGGGGGCCTGGGAAGGAGGGAAGGAAGCGGGGAGGGGGGGCCTCGCCTCTCTAGCCGTGTCCTTCTTTGAACTCCAGCAGCCGTTCTAGGAGAAATTACACCAACCTCCAGCCTCACCCCTACACTGGCGAAGGTCCCGAGCGCTCAGCCGTGCATCTTCCTGATTTTTAACATTGAGTAGGTCATGGTGTCTTGAATCAGATGCACCCCCCCCCCCCCGCCCAACTCCGGCTCACCCAGGGCCTGACAACCTCTCCTTCCTTGGGAACAGTCTTGGCAGAGATGTTTCGTCAAGGACCGAGTGAAGAAGTCATCCCGTGTTTACAATGGGCCCCTAATCCAATGACTAGTGTCTTTGTAAGAGCCAGGCGTGGGGGTGTACACCTGTAATCCCAGCATGCAAGCAGGAAGAAGGCAAGTTCAAGGCCAGCCTGGGCTACATTAAAAAAAAAAATCAATCAGTCAAGGAGAGAGGAAGGAAGAAGGAGGAAGTTCAGGCTGCAGAGGCCGAGAACGAGGCTGTGTGAAGACAGTGGAGATTGAGATGGGAGACAGGCAGTCAGGGAGCCAAGGCATGCTGAGAAGAGCTGCCCTTGGGGAGCCGGGGGACCCCGGACGTCCCCCGCCCAGGGCTGCCTGGAGGAGACAGCCCTGCGACACCTCGATCCCTCACCTCTGCCCTCCAGAACGAGGAGACCGCCACAGCCATGCTCTCCGGCTGCCCGGCTTGACACCACAGGCTGCCGGAGGGTCACCCCAGTTCTGCAGCCCGGGTCGGGGATGTCACTGGCGTGACCCAGGGCGAGTCCTCTGACCTCCGGGGACCTCAGGTTCCCTTCCGTGGGGTTGAAACCATAGCCACGGCCCCGGGGAGCTGCTCCCAGGTAAACGCCCTGCAAGCTGCCAGGCTCGGTGGCTCACGCCTGTAATCCCCGCTACTCAGGAGGCTGAGATCGGGGAGCCAAAGTCCAAAGCCAGCCTGGGAAGGAGAGTCCATGAGACTCACCTCCAACGAACCAGCACTGACTGTGATCGAAAAAGCTAAGGGAGAGCACCCCAGCATCGAGTTCAAGCCCCAGCACCGGCACAAAAAGAACAAATAAGGAAAAATAAATGCTTATAAGCACGGATACCTGGCCAGCCCTCGTCCTGGGCGTTACAGACAGACAAGTGGGTGGCGCGTGCACTGGCAGCATCTCTCCACTGGGGGCAGTGTGGGCATGCTATGGGGGCAGTGTGGGCATGCTATGGGGGCAGTGTGGGCATGCTATGGGGGCAGTGTGGGCATGCTATGGGGGCAGTGTGGGCATGCTATGGGGGCAGTGTGGGCATGCTATGGGGGGTGTGGGCATGCTATGGGGGGGCTGGCCACGACAGAGCCGCCCACAGCCCCGGCGTGGCGCACAGTGAGCTGGAGGAACGCCGCAGCCAAGCAAGACGACGTGTTCTGTGCAGAAAAGCCCGAGGCTCGAGGTGAAGAGAGGTCGGGAAGGGCAGAGAGCCGGCGCCGCGTGTGTGCGTGTGTGCGTGTGCGCGTGTGTGTGTGTGCGTGTCCACGTCAGACCAAGCCCCCCCTGCCCACCCGGGCTGACCCCAGACGGGCGGACGTCCCCCCCACGGTGCGGTCACCGCCTCCCACCCCTGCCCGCCCGCCGCAGCGGGGGTCTTCCGGGCTGTTCCGCCCCACGCCCTCCTCCCGGCCCGGCCCTGTGCCCCGGCAGCGGCTGCGTCGGCCACTCGGCGGCGGTGGCTTTGCTGGAACCAGACCAGAAAACCCAGATGGGAAGATAGGGAGCCCAAGGCCCGGAGGGGTGGGGCGCCTCGCAGAGCCCTCCCCCCCCTCCCCCTTCCCGCCCTCCCGGACACTGCCGGGGACCTGCTGGGAAGACCTCTGCGGGCCACGGCGGCCCTGGCCGGCCGGGAGCGCCGAGAGTCCCGCTCTCTCAGCCCGGGGCCCGCCCCATGGCCCCCCCGGGCCGCCGGGCCCCCCGCCGGGCCTGTCCTCACCAGCCACGCGGCCCACGGCGCGGCCCAGCGCGGGCATCCCTCCCCGCTCCGCACCAGCCCTGCGGGGTCCGGCAGGCGCTGGCCTCGTTCTGGGGGTGGAGCCTAGGCGCCTCCACCGGAGAGTGGGGCCCCCCACGGAGCCCCCCCCACGGAGCCCCCCCCCCCCCCGCAGGCCCCACAGAGGAAGCCCTTGCATCCAGTCAAGACCCCAGTTTCCCCAAGGCCCAGTGGAAATCCAGGACTGGACACCCCAGCCCCCCTCCCCATCCCTCTCCACGCCCCCCCCGCCCCCTCCAGCCTCCGCACCCGGAGACCGCGTCACGCACGCCCGCCGCTCCCATCTCCTTTTGTTCCAGCCACACAGACACGGGGCTGCTAGTCAGAGAGAAGAGCCCATCCCATAATACACAGCAGGAACTATTTATACCCCCGAAAACATCTTTATTATTATTTCTCTCCCCTCCAGAAACAGTCTGGCACGATCCCGCTAAGTACACAGCACCAGGGACTGGAAGGCCGCGGGCCGGGCCGCTCCCCGTCCCCCCCAGCCCTGCCCCGCCGAGCAGATGGCGGCGTGGGCGTTAGGTACCAGCCTCCTGGCAATCGGAACATCTGTTCCCGTTAGAAAATGCTAATTGCCATCAATCAGGACAGCACCTACCCACATTTACATGCAAGCGCACATGCAAAAAAAAAAAAAATACATCTAAATCTCTCCCGGCGCGCCGCTCCCTGCATGTTAACTAGCCAGCGCCGCGCCCCCGAGGAAGCCCCCGCCCCGCGGGCTCCGGCAGGGCCACCAGCCCCGACCTACCCACCCGGAGCCCGCAGCCAGAAAGGAGCCGGGGAGTGGCTCCCTCCACGGTGCTGTGGGCCACCGCCCAGGCCTGGCCTCCCGGGCCCGCGGGGCTTCCTGCCCGAGGGCCGAGGACCGGGCTGGGGCGAGCCGGGAGCGGCCAGCCCCCCCCCCCCCCCAGCCTCCCCAACGGGGCTGGCTGACAATCACGCAGCTCCCCCGGCCTCCGGCAACCCGGACCAGGCTTGGGGAGCCAGGCTGCTGCCCCTCGCCGGCGGCGGGGCGGAGAGGAGGGAGGAGAGGGGCCTGCCCCCCCCCCCCCGCCCGCTCGCCCCTCCTCCACCCCGCCTCCGGCCGGCCCTGCCCACCCCAGGGTCCCCGCGCCTCCCCTGAGGCCCGAGGGTGCCCCCGTTTCCCCAGGGTGGGCGCGAGGGAACGCGCGATTCCGTAACGAGACGCCGGGTCTCCTGAGCGTACCCCGCTCCTCCCCAAAAGGAAAACGACTCGGCTCATTTCTCTCCCGGGCACCGGGCGCCGTTGCCAGCTTCCGTTGCTACGGGGGCTCCGCGGCGGGTTCACGCGGTTTCCATGGGGAACCACGCGGCTCCCCTCACCTGGCGGGGGACCCCGGGTGGGGAAGAGGAGGGCCTCCCCGATGGAGGGCGTCCCAGCGGGCTACAGCCAGGCCCGGGTCAGAGCGGCGGGAGTGTCGACGGTACAGGGCTGGGGGCACACGCGCGTGCGCGCACACACACACGCACACACGTGTCACATGTCGTGAACAGGAACAGCTCCCCCATCTCTGCAAGACACACAGCCAGCAGCGCTGGCTCCTAAGAGAAGCCGAATGCCCTCGGCGGGGATTGTAGACCAGAAGTCAAACCTGAGGTGGAGGGGGGCGGGGGGGGGGGGAAGGGGAAGGGGGGTCGGGGCCAGGAACGCTGGTACCCGGGCTTGACTCGGGCCTGGGTGTGGTTCTTAGCTTTTCCTCCCAAGGTTGCTGCTCCACCGCTTGAGCCACAGCTCCACTTCCGGCTTTTTCGGTGGTTCACTGGGGGTAAGAGTCTCTTAGACTTTCCTTCTTGGGCTGGCCTGGAACCGCGGTCCGCAGACCTCAGCCTCCTGAGCGGCTGGGACGGCAGGCGTGAGCCGCTGACCCTCGGCCAGGCCGCGTGTGCGATGTGTGCTTTTACTCCGTCCTCATCCAAAGCCCCCACCTGAGATGTCACCCCAGCTCCCAGGAGGGGGCTGGAGGGGGGGGGTGAGGGCAGAGTCAGCTGGCGGGGGAGGGGCCAGGCCCCAGGCTCCCCCTGGATCCCGTCGGAGTCTCCACCCAGTCTCCTGACACCCATCACCGCCGGGCCCCTTCAGCCCTTTCCCTACGGCCCCACCGGGTGCTTGCCGGGCTGGGGGCGGGGACCCATTCCCCCCACCCTCCACCCCCCAGGACACACCCCACCGCCACGTGCGGCGGAGGGCCGTGTAAAGCGGCGCTCTCGTCTGGGTGTGGGGGAGAGAGTCCTGCCGGGTGACGGGCGCAGAAGCACGCCATGGATTTAGCCTAGGACAGCGAATAAGACTTCAGAGCGGCGTCATGCTTTCCCGGCCCCCTTCTGGCAGCTGACACCCCCAGGGGTACGGGTTACATCTTCCCTCTCTTTGGGGGGTCTTTAGAAGGGGCCCCACGCCGCGCCGTCACCCGGGACGGGCGTTTCGTCTGGCTCCCCAGGAGCCCGGCCTGCCGCGGCCTAGCACGCACAACCGCACGGAGCCCTGCCCTGCGTCAGCATGCTGAAAAATGGAACCAAACGACCAGGCCTGCGCTGTAACCCAGGAAAGGCCGGGGAGACAGCCCAGAGTTAACTTCTGCAGGGGCAGATAAACACTTGCAGGTAGAAGGACGCGGAGGACGTCACCAGGGCGGCCTTTGCCGGGAGGCCACGGCAATGCATCCTGCAACGAGTGTATCGGGCTGGGTGGAACACGAAATAATTCAAGGGCTGGGCGTGGAAGCGCATACCTGCCATCTCAGCTACTGGGGAGACAGTCCTCAGGAATTGAGGCCAACCCAGGCAAATACACTAGACTCAAAGGACTGAGGGATGTGGCTCAAGTGGTAACTGCTTGTTGCCTAGCAGCCATGAGGCCCCGAGTTCAACTCCCAGTGCCACCAAAGAAATAAATCTTAAACAATTCAAAAGTCCTTCCCTATCCAGCTGAGGGAAGTTGAGCCACAGCTCCACTTCTGGCCTTAGGGTTGCTAATCAGAAATAAGAGTCTCTCGGACTTTCCTGCCCGGGCTGGCCTTGAACTGTGGTCCTCAGCCTCCTGAGCGGCTAGGATTTCCCTGAGGCCTTCTCCTTGCTGGCTCATTTCACAGGGGGTCTCACACCTGTCTCACACCTGTGTCACACCCGCGTGTTCCCTTGGGCCCCACAGGCTCCCCCGAGATCCTGAATCTGACCCACCCGTGCGTGATCTTGAGGCTTCCCCGCTGCCCACTGCACCAGGCCCGCTCCGTGCTGTGTGCTTGTGCGTGGGTATGGGTGTGTACACGTGCACACACGCGTGCACACGCTGGTGCTGGGATTCCGGCTCTGGAACAATGGCACACAAGTGTCTGCGTCTAACCTGCACGGGATAGAGGGATTCACGCAGACTCCAGGGGAGACCCTCGGGGGTGGATCCCCAAGGTGTAACTCCTCCACACAAAAGGCAAAAAGGGCTCAAGCAGCGGGGCACCCGCCTAGCAAACATGAGGTCCTGCGTTCGATCCCCAGTACAGCCAGGGGGAAAGAAGGGGCCACGCCTAAGATGCTCAGCCTTACACAGGAGTGCACTGCGCGTGCGCACAGCTGCGGGAGAAGCGGAAGGGGCGGACGTGCAGAGGTGAGGCCGGGGCCGGAGCGGGGCCTCTGGCGATGAGCCTGGGGGAGGGCGGGAAGCGGACCACACCCAGCCTGGGCCACACCCACCTGGTGACCCCTCCCCGAGGGTTGAGCCTCAACCCAGGAGGCCCGAGGGTGGTGCTGGGGGAAGCGACATCCTCTCTCAGAAAGCCGACACCACGGGTTCTGGAATGACTGGAGACTCACAAGAAGTTGCCAAACGAGTCCAGAGAATTCCCTGAGCCCCCGCGTGATGGGAACGCCGCAGCGTTTGCAGTCAGGGCTCTGAAAGCGTTGGGAAGGTCCCCGTGGCTCAGGAGGCAGGGATCAGAGGATCCTGGGTGGAGGCCAGCCCTGGAAACACACCCGAGAGCCTTCTCAACCAGTAGGGGGCAGCGGTGCCCGTCTGTGATCCCAGCTACGCAGGACGTATAAATGGGAGGACCGTGGTCCAGGCTGCCCTGCACAAAAATCCAGGACCCTGTCCCAAAAATAACTCGGAGGAAAAGGAAGAGGGCAGGACTCAGAAGGCAGGGTGCCTTCCTAACAAATGCAGGGTCTTGCGTTCAAATCCCTGGTACCGTCAGGAAGAGGTACAAAAGGGTGGGAAGATGAAATACAGTCATTAGTGGGTTCTGACCACATGGGGATGACATCCTTACAAGAAGAGATTAACACACATACACGCACGCACACGCGTGCGCACACAGACACACACACACACACACACACACACACACGACAGGAAGACCCTCAGAGGAGATGAAAAGAGAAGCCGTAGAAAAATCCAGACCTGGGAATACCCTGATCGTGGACCTCCATGTAGAGAATTGCAAGATGCACTTCTGTGGTCCTGGGACGCGGGGCAGGGTGAGAGGCTTCAGCAGCCTCGGTGGGCTCAGGGGATCCTCCGGCTCTATGGAACCACGCTGCATCCTGACCCCATCACAAGGGGCCAGGACTTGCATGCCAAGACCACGCCTGTGCCGTGAGCAAGGCCTCCCACCTGTGCGCGTGTCTGCCCTGCCTGCAGTCCTGCAGTCCAGGAGCCATCGTTTTATTGTCCGGTCCTCGTGGATGTGTGACCTTGTTACGTTCGACAGACGTGAGCTTACTCTTTCGAATTGCTACAGGCACCAGTGGGTCACATCTGTATAATCTTAAGCTACACAGGCTGGGATCTGAGGATTCTAGTTCAAAGCCAGCCTGGGCAGGTAGGTCCTTTAAACCCTCATCTCCAAATAACTACTAAAAAGCCAGAAGGGGAACTGTGGCTCAAGTACTAGAGTGCAAGCCTTCAGAAAAAGCTAAGGGACAGTGCCCAGGGCTTGAGTTCAAGCTCCAGTGTTTGCAAACACACACGAAAATAGACTTGGATTACTCACTGTTCTGGTTAAGGTAAGTGTTGAGTGTGTCCCTCTGTGGTCCGTGGGTGGAGGGCTGGGTCTCTGGTGTGGGGTGGTGGGAGGTGGGGAGGCCCTTTAAGAGGTGGGGCCTAGCGGGAGGACTTTAGGTCAGTGGGGCTCTAACCTCCGAGGGTGAGCTTGAGCCCAGCCCTGGCCCTGGCTGCCTGTCTGTCCTGTGATCCATCTCCATTCCTGCCCGGCCCGCGACGCGAATGCAGAGCAGGCGCCAGAGCCCCGCGCTGGGGCCTCCAGAGCCCAGGCTACAGGAGCCTGTGATCGCCTGCGAGCATCTGGCCTTGCACACTCAGTTACAGAGACGGGAAGTGGACCGGCACGCCCGGCCTTGACTTCTGTGCTCAGCGGCGGGGCTAGCAGCCAGGGGTGTGCGGACGTCACTCCGAGGGGCTTCCGTGGGGATCGTCCCAAGCAAGTGGCACCGTAGGTTCCAGGCCCAAATGGCCCCGTGTCCCCAACGGAAGGCCCCTCGGGGGCATTTCAAGGGCTGGCAGGCGTGAAGATGTCTGGGGCCGCCGCCTCACACCCTCCTGGGGGTCACCTTGGTGGATTTCTGTGGGAGAGGCTCAGGCACAGATGTCCAGAGCAGGGCCCGCGTCCTCGCTGACCTTGTGGAACCTGGGTTTGTCTGTGGCTGCTTCCAGAGACTGCCATCATGTGGACATCCTGACGGGCTCCCGCCGGCCCCCTCGGCAGCCCCACCCTGCTGCCCTCCCTGGTCACCTGGGTGCCCCCCCCGCCCCCCCCCCCCGCCCCCCCACACTCAGCCCAGAGCGCTTAGCCCATCTTTGCAAAGCAGGTGAACACTTTTCCTCCCCGGTAGAGGCACCGAGCGGACGCCACGCGGTGGGGGGGGGGGGGGGGCGTGCAGAGGGCTCCGGGGGCCTCGGTGCCTGGCGCCTGCCTCTCAGATGACACAGACTCGCACACTCGAGGTCCACGCAGCCCCCGAGAATAACCAGACCCCGGGATCCACCCCCTCAACCCAGCCGCGGGCCTCTGCCGGGAGGTCCCTCCTAAGTCCCCACAAGCGCTGACCGTGTGGCAGGCTGGGCTCCTCCCAGGCCTGCTATGGAAATCTCCAGAGAGCCCGGCTGCCCCCCGCCCCGCGCCCCCCCCTGCCGCCACCCTGCAGGCTGAGGGGGCCCCGGTCTCCTCCCCTGGGGCAGCCAGTGCTCAGAATGAGCGGCACGCGCTGTGTGTTTGGGGTTCCGACTGGGGGCCTGTTCTAGAGACCGTGGGGTCGTGGGGAGCGGGTGGGGGTCACCACGAGGGATCCCAGCCCAGCAGGGCCAGGCGCCATCACCCGTTCCCTGGAGAATGTGGACAAGTTCGGACCCCGGGTCGTGAGCTTCGCAGAAGGCACGGTGAGGCCCGGGGCTCTGTGGCAGATGCTTCTCGCCCACGCGCACGGTCCTGGGCCCCACCCGGGACGGAGGCAGCGGCCCCGCCCTGCCCCCCACGGGCACCTCGGGCCCCCCAGAGGGGAACCCCGCCCCCAGAGCCAGATGTGAATGGTATCTTGGGAGATGGGAGCGGCCGCGCGTGGCCCACGCTGCTGCGGCCCGTGACACCCTCCCCACGCGGACACACAGCCAGCCACGCCCTCCCCACGTGGACACACAGCCAGCCACGCCCTCCCTACGTGGAGACACGGCCAGCCACGCCCTCCCCACGTGGAGACACGGCCAGCCACGCCCTCCCCACGAGGAGACACAGCCAGCCACGCCCTTCCCACGCGGACACGGCCAGCCACGCCCTCCCAACGTGGACACACAGTCAGCCATGCCTCCCCACGCGGAGACATGGCCAGCCACGCCCTCCCCACGCGGACACACAGCCAGCCACACCCTCCCCACGAGGAGACACGGCCAGCCACGCCCTCCCCACGCGGAGACACGGCCAGCCACGCCCTCCCCACGCGGAGACACGGCCAGCCATGCCCTCCCCACGCAGACACGGCCAGCCACGCCCTCCCCACGTGGACACACAGCCAGCCACGCCCTCCCCACGCGTTCACAGCCAGCCACGCCCTCCCACATGGACACAGCCAGCCACGCCCTCCCTACGTGGAGACACGGCCAGCCACGCCCTCCCCACGTGGACACACATCCAGCCACGCCCTCCCTACGTGGAGACACGGACAGCCACACCCTCCCCACGTGGACACACAGCCAGCCACGCCCTCCCCACGCGGAGACACGGCCAGCCACACCCTCCCAACGTGGACGCGGCCAGCCACGCCCTCCCCACGAGGAGACAAGGCCAGCCACGCCCTCCCCACACGGACACACGGCCAGCCACGCCCTCCCCACATGGACACAGTTGGAGACACCCAGCACCTCCTCAGCCTCCAGGTTGGCAAGAAGCAGGTTTCGTCCCAGGCTCAGGCCGGCGCCAGCGCAGCAGAGCACAGCTCCCAGAGCTCCTCCCGCCGCCTCACCCCGCCCTTCCGTGGACCCAGCATCCCTCCCCGCTCCCCTTCGTCTTAAACTGACTGCGGCGGCCTGTCCCCTGAGCGTCCATTGAACTGTGGGTGCTGGGGGGGGGGCAGGGAGGGAAATGACACTTTCAGAGATGCCTCGGACCCACCCCAGAACTGGGGTTCCCTGCTCCCCAAGTAGCCATGGGGAAGACGGTAGGGAGAGCTGTGCCCCACGACGGCGACGTTCAGGTCCTCAGCTCTGGCAGCCAGGACCCAGGACCACGGCCTGCTCGGAAGTGGAGTCTCTGCGAGCATAATCAAGCCAAGATGGGGACGTGGCAGGGGCGGAGGAGCCCCGACAGGATGGGGGGAGGTTGGGACACTCCCGGCCGCTCTAGCGAGGTCACCAGACACACGGGGAGGGCACAGGGTCATCTGGTGTCCGAGGCGGTCTAGACGGAGGGATGTGCCCGCAAGCCAAGGAGACCAGGGCGGCGCTGGCAGGAGGCGGCGGCGGGCTCAGGGTTTGGGACACGCGGCTTCTGTAGGAGTGAATCGCTCTGCTTCAAGCTGCGGCTCCCGGCTGGAGCGGCCACAGGAGGCGAAGACGGTGGTCTGTGTCGAGCCTCACCTATGCCACCTGCTGTCCCGGGGCCGGGACCCAGCGTGGGCTGACTGGACCCGGCCTTGTCCGCAGACCGCAGAGAGCAGCGCCTGCCTCCCGCCCGCCCCGCGCAGGGCCCCACGGGGTCCGCGCTGGCCCCTGACGGCCTCAGTGCCGTAGTAACACACCGGTGACTCATGGGCCCTAACTGGGCAGCTTCCGCTCAGAGCCGCAGCCCGGGGAAGTCCCGGCGGCGCCCTCCCGGGACCCCGCGACTGGAGGGGACACGCAGAGCTGCCTGCAGCCGGAGCTCAGAGCTCAGAAGTCACTGGGGGGACACGGAACCCACACGATGGACTCGCTTTCCTGTTTAATAAAATGTCGCACCTGTGCCAGGCATCCGTTTTCTCCTTCAACCAGCGGAACAAGGCGAGAGGAGGGCAGAGCAGAGGCTGGGCGGGGGCCGCAGGGGCGAGAAGCCGCCCACCCGTGGCACCCGCCTGCGGAGAAGCAGGTGGCTCTGGGAGCGGCCAGCGCTGGCCACCGGGGGGGGCTCCCCACATCACAGAGCCTCCACCCACTCAGACACCCACAGAGGCCCTGTGGAGGGGCAGGGGCGGCTTCCCCTAGGACCCGGGAACAGAAGATGGAGCGAGAGAGGAGAGGGAAGGGGAAGGGAGGAGAAGGGGAGGGGGAGGGCGGGGAGATGAAGGAAGGGAGGGGGGAGGGAAGAACGAGAAACAGCTGGGCACCCCCCTTCTTTGGTGACCTCTCTGGGAGGGACTGCACCCTCCGGCCCGCACCCACCTCCCGAGTCTCCTCTTCCGTGTCACTGGAAGAGACCCGGGGTGTTCCCGGAGTTTGGCTCCACGAAGCCGGCGCCTTCAAATCAACCGATCGGCAGGGAGCTGAGGAACCGGCCGCCAGCCCCACGCGGCTCCCAGCACCTCGCCACGCCCCTGGCCACGGTGTGAGGGGACCAAACCCTCGGCCCCCCGCACCGCCAGGTGAAGCCGCGCGCTCTCCCCCTACCAGAAGCCACCAAGCCCGTGCCCAGAAGGTGCCCATCGCCCACGGGGGCAGCCTGTGGGCAGCGCAGCCCGAGGGCCCCCCGCATTTCACGTGAACACCAGACCGTGGTCCCCACATTCTGCCAACCTTCTTCCCATCCTGACAGCTCCCCCCCCATAGCCGTGGAGTGGGTCCCCAGACGCGGAGAGCAGCACCCCCCTCCCGGCCAAGTTCCACCTGTGGCTTTCCCGGGGACCCTCGCATGTCGACATCCGAACCCACGCAAGCCACCCCGCGACTTGCAAACCAGAGCCCTCACCGAACATCTGCAAGCACAATCCTCCTCGACGGCCCGTGTGACCCCAAAGGGCAGCGCGGCCGAGTCCAGGGGGGCTTACCGGACAGTGGGCCCTGGGCGGCGTCCGCTGCAGGGGGATCCGCGCTGGAGCCCGGCGGGGCGGCTCGGGTGGGGCGGCTCGTATCACGGGGAGAGCGCTGGGTTCTCAGGGACCGATTCTCAATCTGAAGGACAAGGAAAGACAAAGGTCAGAACGCAGTGCCTTGAGCTCTTCAGCCTCTCGTGGTTCACCTCGAGCAAGCGCTGGCCGGGCCGGGCACGGTGGCTCACGCCCGCCATCCTGGCTACGCGGGGGCTGAGCTCCGAGGACTGCAGTTCGAAGCTAAGTTGGGCAGGAAAGCTTGTGAGACTCTGATCGCCAAGTCACCACGAAAGAGCTGGACGTGAAGCTGGGGCCCCGGTGATGGAGCCGCCGCAGTGAGAAAGCCCAGGGAGAGACGGGAGCCCCGAGTTCAAGCCCCAGAACCCGCACAAAAGATAAACAAACGCTGTGGCTTTCGTATGAACAAGTAGAGAAAGGGACCCTGGCCATCATGTTATCCCCAGGGGTCACAGCCCCCCCTGCCGAAGAGCGCCCCGGGGGGGCTGGAATGAATGCTGAGCCCCTGAGGAATCCCAGTTTCCAGCTTAGACCGGTCCCATCCCTCCTCCCGTCCCTCCTCCTCCCAGAGGCCATGGGTCCCTCCTGAGGCCCCGTCACACGCCTCCGGTCCCCTGGGGCACACGCCGCGGGGTCTGGGGTGGCCACGGGGAGTCCTGCTCCCAAAGCCTGAGGTTTGGCAGGACTTGGAGGACTCCACGAAAACCAGAGGGGCCGACAGGTGCAAGGCGGCGCCAGGCCTCTCACGGTGCCATGGGGAGGGCCCCCCAGCCACAGGACCCTCGTCCGCATCCCCCCCCCCCCACCCCGCAGACCCCAGGCCTCCAGGCCGGACGTGAGTGCGCCCCTCCCCCGCCTTGCTCCATCCCCGCCCCCAGGATCTGCACACAGCGCTTCCCCACGGAGACTGTGTGGGGACCCAGCACCCAACGAAAATCACCCCCGTCCCCTGGCGTCCCTCCCACGCCTCTCCCCTGCCCCCACGGTGGCCCGCCACGGCCGTCCTTCTCTGCCCTGGTCTGCGCCCACGGCCACCCAAGAGCCACAGGCTCAATGTGGAGGCCCCAGGGCCCAGGGCAAGCCCGGCGAGCGGCGGCCCTCGCCCCCCCCAGCTCCCCAGGGGGCGAGGGCCTGAACGGGGGAGCCCCCGGCCCCCTCCCCACTCCGCCAGCCCTTCTGGTTCCCTTCGAGCCGCATCCCACTCCCCTGAGTCCCCACACGCCTCTGCCGGGGGGCCCGAGGGAGCCGGGGCCCCGAGAAACAGCTGTGCGCGAGCACGCGTTACCTGAAATAACATCTCCCCCACGCCGGCGCCTGCCTCGGCGGGCGGGGTGCAGGCGTTGCGGGAGAAGCCCGTCTCACGAGCCCCGGAGACCGGTTCCGGGGCGGGGGAGGGGGGTGTACTCACGAGGCCCCGCCGGCCCCGGAACGCCCCACCCGCCCGCCGGGCGGCCACTCACATGGAGATGCCAGCGGGGTCATCTCCAGAGGTCGCCCACGGGGTGTTAGGCAGAAACACGGGGTGGGGGTGTGTGCGAGCCGTTACCAGTGAAGCCATCAAACGGTAACAGACGCCGTGAAGGACTCAAATCGCACCACATTTCACAAAGACTAAGTCGAAGCCCGACTAAACCAGCACCAAAAGATGGGGACTCGCAAGAGAGGGGCGAAGGGGGAGGAGAACGCAGTCGAGAACGTGCCGTGTGTGCCACAAAACCGAGACCCGGACGAGACGGGGCGGGCCCAAGGGGGCGAGAGCGTAATCGGGGCGACGGACGCGACGGGGAGCAGGATGCGGTGTTCAATGACACCTCCCTGGACGGCCGCCGAGAGGTAAAGACTTGAAACGCGAGAAGCAAACCAGGTCGCTTCTTTCCCTTAAAGCGAGTTACGTAAGGAACTAGCAGGGACAATCGTAGCACAGCCTCACCAAGCAGGGCCCGGCAGGGCCGGCCGATTGTGACATCTCAGACGTGCCCAGCACCCGGCACTTAAATACCCTGGACTCCAGAGGTCCGTGTGTGTGTGTGTGTGTGTGTGTGTGTGCGTGCGTGTGTGTGCATATATGCACACGCACAAGGACTAGGGCTTAACCTCTGGGCCCAGGCTCACCAGAGGCCTTCTCCCAGGAAGCGCACGCTGCCCGGCCCCGTGGGGAGGATGGAGACACGTACAGCCTGGGGGAGAGGACCCCGCCCCGCCCGGCCCTGGCTCCGCGGCAGGCCCGGCCTGAGGTTGTTTTTCTCCTCCGGAGCTGAGTGGGAGATAATTGAACGGCCGTCCTTGCCTGCGAAGGCGCCTTTCCCCTCGCTCTGCAGCCCACCCCATGCAGGCCCGGCTCGCCCGGGGCCCAGCCCCGCGTGCCACCCTTCCCCAGAGAGCACGGTGGGAGGGGGACGGGAGGAGCCGGGGGGCGGGGAGCGGGGGATGGATGGAGGAGAGAGGAGGAAGCCACCAACGTGGCCCGGGACCCCGGGGGCGAGGCCATGATCTGCAACAGTGGGGACCCCTGGGCACCCCCTGAGCGAGCTCATGGCATCGTGTATCGACCTTCGAGAGAGAGGGTCTCCCCGGCCTCCTGGCCTCCTCATCACTCCCTGCTACAAGGAGCTCTCAGCCCTTGTCCTGGCCTGTGTGCGCGTGTGCACACACACACACACACACACACGTGTCCCTGTCACTCCAGGACCCCAGGGTCAGGGGGGTCATGGCTGACCACAACATTGGGCACCTCTCCCCCACCTGTCCCTCCAGGACCCGTCCCCTTCCTTGCCTTATTGACGGGAGCACGGGGGCAGGAGGGGCTCGGAGCTGGGTTCCCCAGTGCGCGCGCCAAGAACCCACAACTCCGCGTGGAAAACACGCTTCCAACCAAGAAAGCAAAACACGCCGCGTCTTTCACCGAGAGGAAAACAAGATGCGGTAGGCCGCGTCTCCATAGTAAAGACGGCGGGGCAGGTGCGGTCTTCGGAGTAAACGAAGCTTCGTTTCTAAACCACTCCTGCAAAACCAGCTTGGTCCCGGCTCCCTTCCTGCCCCTGCACAAATCATCTGGGTTTTATTATTCTGGCATCTGGTGGGAGCTTGTAACAATGTTACTGTAGCTGCACGGCTTTCTTCTTCTTTTTTTTTTTTTTTAATACCAGCCCATTTTAATAATACAGTGTAGGTTTTGCCTTGTCGGCGTGTTAGAGGATTCAAGGCAGCGGAAGGGGGCGGGAGGGGCCTGCTGCAATTTATGTGTCCTGGTGCTCGCCTCGCTCCCTGCGCTTGGAGCTCCCGGAATGGAGGGCTATAATTTGGGAAGTGGCTCCCCTCAAGGTCACAGAAACGGTTTCAGGAGGAAAGGCTAGGGGCGAGAGAGGCCGGGGGGGGGGGGGGGGCGTCTGGCTGGGTTCACCCTAGGGGCCCAGAATTCCAGGCCTCGGGGGCTTGGCTGCCCGTGTGCCCGCTCCTCCCAGGCCCGGTGCTGGCCTGAGCAGTCGGTGACTTCTACCAGCCCAGCCTGGAGGCCGTGGAACCCCAGCTCCGTGCACCCCACCCCACCCGGGAGTCCCCAGGGACCTCTCCCCAGGGGCCTGCGACCCCGGCAGCGGGGCCACAAGGACACCCACGGGATGGCACGCTGCACCAGGTAAAATTCGCTCTGCCGGACGCCCCCCCGCCTCCTCAGCGTCCAACACCCGCCCGGCAGACAGTCGGTGCCAAGTTAACACATTCGAGTGGCGAATGAGCCAGGGAAGAGCCGAGGGGGAGGGCTTCCGACGGCCCCGAGCCGGTCGCAGGCCTCAGAGGAGGCGGGAGGAGGCGAGGGGAGGCGGGAGGGGCCGCAGGCGGGGGCTGCGAGTCCCGGAGCGGGAGGCCCAGGGCGGGAGGCCCAGGACAGGAGGCCCAGGACGGGAGGTACCCAAGACGAGACTCGCTGTCCAGGCAGGAACGCCACAAACACCGGGCCAAGGATGGTTCTCAACGTACAAATGCCTGATCACATAGAAGACCTTTAACACGCTCCATTCAATAATTGATCGTTGTTGTTTTAAGTCCCAAACCCAGTCATCACGGAGTAGCCCTGAGAAGCGAATAAATACACGCCAATGGAATGGACATTTCTAGAATGTCGTCCGGAGGGTTTTAAAAGCCACTTGGAGAAGTCTACGCAGGAAACACATGGGTTTGGGCTTGGTGCCCGTGCCGCGGGGAGGGGAGAGGCCCTGCCCCCACCCCCACCGGTGGGGCTCCCCTCTACAGCGTTTGCATCAGGGCTGGGAGGACGCGGGTCCCGGGGGGGGGGGGCTTCAGCGACAATGGCGATGCACCCGGTGGCGGTCACAGCAGCCCGCAGACTCGAGAGTGCAAGCAGCCACCTTCGGAGGAAGCAGCACCGGAGGCGAGGGAGTGGCCGAGGTGGGGGGGGGGGGCTCGGGCAGCGGCCCTGCCCGTGTGGAGACAAGGCCCGGGTCCCCGGCCCGCGGAGGGCAAGGCTGGCCAGGCCCCAGTGCCGAGGCCCCGCGGGAAGCTGCCTGCTTTCGGGGGCGCCCTCTTCGCAGAGCTGAGAGTCCCATCCCAGCATCCCAGCCCCGCCCCGGGCACCTGGCTGGGCCCCGCCCCCAGGCAGGCCACGGGGGGACCCCACAGAGCCCGGCAGAGCCAGAACTAGGAGAGGGGGAGCCACGGAGAGCCCCTGTCCCGCCCCGCGGTGGCGACTGGGCCTGGGATTTGGAGGAGGGCACCCCCCTCAGGTGGATCCTCACGCCTGACTGAACCCCTCCTCGCCCTCCATCCCATCTTTCCTCCCTCCAAGGGACCCCCCCCCAGGCCGGCTGCCCCCACCCCCTGTGGCGGGGTGGTGAGGGATTCCCATGGGAGGGGTGGCAGCCCGTAGGCTGGGACGGAGGCTCGGAGGATCCAGGGTGGGGTGCCGGGGGGTGGATGGGGCCTGGGAGTCGCAGGACGAGGGGGACTCCCGTGGGTCTGACAGCTCTTCCGATGACTGGGCCGGCCTGTGTGAGGGCAGGGGGTGAGCGGAGGTGGCAGGGGGTGAGCGGACGGGCCTCGGGGCCTCCCCGGCCCAGGGCTCCTCTCCCCCAGTGCAGGAAAGCGGGGCTCCCTCGGGGCCGGCGCTGCAGTCCAGATCTGCCTGCCCGCGGGGCACTCGCCCACCCGGGGCTTCAGCGCGGCCCCTCCCCCCTTTCCCCCCCCCCCACCCAGGAGCTTCCTGGGGAGATGGGGAAATGGTCTGGATCTCGATCCAATGACGGCGGCGGGAGCCGGCAGGGGAGGGGTGGGTGGGACATCTCCCTGAAGAGGACCCGTCCGCCACCCCTGCCCCAGCCTCCGGGCACGAAGCAGGCCCCACTGCGCCAGCACAGGCCCTCGCCACCAACCCCCTGTCCTCCCGTCTGCCCTCCCCTCCCGGTCCCCGCTCCTGCCTGCCTACCGACTGCTCTCCTGCCGCGCCTCATTCACCCTCCTCCCACCCATCTCTCAACCCACCCACCTACTCGTTCCTACCCAGCCACCCCGACACCCAGCCCTCTGCCCGCTCATTTGTCCACTAAATCACCCCACCCTTCGTCCTCTGGACATCCATCCACCCCCCCCCCCCCAGCACCCACCCCCTTCCCAGACGGCCACTCATCCAGACACTCACGCGTCCTTTCTTCTACCCATCCGCACGGTAACCAGAGGAGAGGAGGCGGCGGCGCGGGGCCGGGAGCGGGGCCGGCCGTGCTGTCAGACGGCAGGGGTCCCCCGCGAATCTGCGCTTGGGATTTGGGTGGGGATCGCATTGAATTTGTACAACGTTTTGGGCGATGTGGCCATCTTCACCCGCGAATCTGCGCTTGGGCGTCAGCACCCCGCAGCCCCGGCCGGGCTCTGAGCCCCCCCCTCCCCCGCCCCCTGACTGGAACAGGGTGTTTGGCCTTTCTCCACGCCAGTTCGTTCACTTGGCAAGTGGGGTGATCGTGCGTTCGTTAGGTTACTGTGAAAAGAAGGTCACAACCCCAACCTAACCTCTCCAAAGCAAAGGTCTCTCTGTCAAGTCCCTGGGTTTGGGGTTCCCTTTGCAGGAGAGCAATAGCTAAGGGCTACCCTGTCCCTCGCGGCTTCTTCCCCCATAGCAAAGACGGTGGCTGAGTCACCTCTAGTTCTGCCACTCCAGAACGTGGCGGGGGGGGGGGGGGAACCGGAAATGATGTCAACGTGGGGGGGGGAACCTCCAGGGAGCAGGGGCAAGGCTTGGGAATGCATCCCTCCCCCCTCGTGCGCTCTCCACCCCACCGTCTCAGGTGGAGGGCGGCGGGCGCAAGGGTGCCGAGGCCGAGGAGAGGAGGCCGGGCCTCCGCAGAGCACGCGGCCTCCTCCCGGTCCCTGGGCCCATTAGGGATTCTGCACAGCACGCCCGCTGGCTCCCTGCAAATCACTTCCCATTCAGGCATGCTGCCGAGGGGCCCCGAGGTCGATTTTCCCTGGTTATGACAACAAAAACTAAAATTGGGTCAAACCTGAAAGGTATTATCTTCCTCGGAGCTGCTAAATGCACGAGAGTAATGAGGTTGGTTAGGCAATATCCCCGGGCCTGCACTCGGTGGCTCTGCAGACGGCGGGGCGGGCCGCGAGGCGGAGGGCTGGCGCCGCCCACCCCGCCTGCCTCCCCGCCAGCGCCCTCCCCGGCTCGGGAAGCCCCGGCTCCTTCTCCCTCCTGGAGAACGCCCCAGGGCTCCAGAACCACGGCGTGACCCGGGGAACGGCCCGTGTGGTCCCCTCCCGCCCGGGAAGCCCTCCCGCCCGCCTCCCGCGGCGGGGGGAGGACAGCGCCCGTCCGCAGCTCCGGCTGGCACAGCACGCCCTTCCATTACCACCCGGTCGGGAGGGGCCCGTCTCCCCCAGCTGCCTCCGCTTTGATCGCCGCGCATGGACACGGCAGACGGGGACACGCGGGCCGTGGGCACGCCCGCTCTACGCGGCTAGGCCAAGAAGCCAGGCCTGGGGACAGCCGTGCCGCACAGGGTCACCTCGCAGACGGGCGGCCATGAGCCGGGTCCGGAGCTCAATGTGCTCCTCGGCAAAATGGCCCGGATGCACCCTGCCCACCCAGGCTGGGGAGAATGGAGCGAGACCGGCTCCCCGCTCCCTGACGGGCTCCAGGAAGGTCCGGGTGCAGGCGCCCACGCACCTCAGCCCAGCCGAGCCTCGGGGACGCCGCCGCGCCGACGGAGCCAACCCCACGTGCCACACGCCGGGATGGGGCTCAGACCAGGAGCCTCGGATAAACTCCCTAATCAGGCCACGAGGGCCCCCGTCCCCTGTCCCAAAGGTGCCAGCTCCCAAAGTTCAGGGCTGGGCTTCAGCGTTTAAAGCCAGGGCACAACTCGGTCCCACGGATAAAGAACCAGCCAGACTGTGGGCAGTGCCGGGAGCTGGTCCGGGCCAGAAAAATGGCCCCTGCCTGTGGGGCCCCATGTCTGGGAAGAACCTGGGACACACCTGAGCAATTGCACGGTTTCTCACATTGTCTCATAGCTGCACTAAAAAAGTTAACACGTAGCTGGGCACCAGTGCTCACGCCTGTAATCCTAGCTCCTCGGGAGGCTGAGATACAAGGACTGCAGTTGAAAGCCGGCCCAAACAGGCACATTTGTAAGATCCTCAGCTCCAACCAACCACCAAGAAGCTGGGCAGAGGGGAAGACCCTCCTTGTGAGGGCCCACAGGAGCAGCTGGAGAAGCCCCACCCACAGGAGCAGGAGCTTCCTGACCTGGAAATCCCACCTCATGACAGGGCCATGTGACAAAGCCTCTGCCAGAACCCCCAGTCCTTCCCCCTGAAGCCCTGGAAGCGGCCTCCAGTCTCCGGATGGATGGATGGATGGACGGATGGGTGGGTGGGTGGGTGGATGGACGGGCAGAAGGATGGATGGATGGGTGAATGGACAGATGGACAGACGGATAGATGGATGGATGGATGGATGGATGGGTGGGTGGGTGGGTGGACGGGCAGAAGGATGGATGGATGGGTGAATGGACAGAAGGACAGACGGATAGATGGATGGATGGATGGATGGGCAAATGGATGGGTGGATGGATGGATGGATAGATGGACGGATGGATGGATGGGTGGGTGGGTGGATGAATGGGCAGAAGGACAGATGAGTGAATGGACAGATGGATGAATGGATGGACAGATAGATGGATATGTGGGTGGGTGGGTGGGTGGATGGATGGATGATGGGTGGGTGGATAGATGGATAGAGGGGGGGTGGATGGATGGATGGATGGAGGATGGGTAGATGGGTGGATGGATGGATGGACGGACAGATGGATGTGTGGGTGAGTGGGTGGATGGGTGGATGGGTGGATGGATGGATGATGGGTCAGTGGATAGATGGATAGATGGGGGGTGGATGGATGGGTGGATGGATGGATGGATGGATGGGTGGGTGGGTGGGTGGACGGGCAGAGGGATGGATGGATGGGTGAATGGACAGATGGACAGACGGATGGATGGATGGATGGATGGATGGATGGGCAAATGGATGGGTGGATGGATGGATGGATAGATGGACGGATGGATGGATGGGTGGGTGGATGAATGGGCAGGACAGATGGGTGAATGGACAGATGGACAGATGGATGAATGGATGGACAGATAGATGGATATGTGGGTGGGTGGGTGGATGGATGGATGATGGGTGGGTGGATAGATGGATGGGGGGAGTGGATGGATGGATGGAGGATAGGTAGATGGATGGGTGGATGGATGGGTGGACGGACAGATGGATGTGTGGGTGAGTGGATGGGTGGATGGATGGATGATGGGTCAGTGGATAGATGGATAGATGGGGGGTGGATGGATGGGTGGATGGATGGATATGTGGGTGGGTAGGCGGATGGATGAATGGATGGATGGATGGATGATGGGTGGGTGGATAGATGGATAGATGGGAAGTGGATGGATGGACAGATGGATGGATGGCAGGCAGGTGGGGATCACAGCCCCTCGGACCCCTACACCGTGCTCTGGAGGGTCTCAGAGGAGTTTTAAACCGCCTGCGGTTTGGGAAACTCACCGAGCAGGCGTGCTCACTGCCAAGCTGGCTGGAGGGGTGAGGGATGGAAGCCCGAGAGAAAATGCTGATGGCCCCGAGTTCCTCGCCATGGAGGGGGCCAGGAAGACCCTGGAGAGGGGGCCAGGAAGACCCTGGAGAGGGGGCCAGGAGAGGCAGCAATAAGAGGCAGCCTAGGCTCCTGGGGGCCTCCTCCCCCTGCCCCCTCAGTCCCTCCAGGAGCCTTTGGGAGGGGCAGTGGGGTTTGTGTGTCATTTCCTGAGCTGCTGCACACTGGACTAGTGCCCCCTGGAGGTGAGCACGCCCTGTCTGGGGCTTCAAGGGAGTTCAGAGGACGCCCAGGAGGCGCCTCCCAGAGTCAGCTGTGCTGCTGCCCCCAGAGTGCGGTGACCCGGCTGGGTCGGGCAGGACAGGGACATGCAGCGGTCACTAGCCCGGAGGTTGGCCTGCAGGGCCTCCTGGGTCACCCCGGCTGCCTCTTTGTCTGGGGGAGGGGGGCTGCTTCCCTCCTCCTGGCCGCCGCTGTCTGCGTGCCTGTGACTCCTCCCGCACCCCTCCTTCCCCTGCCCTCCGGACCCCGGGGTTTCAATGACTGCCCGGGGTGGAGGCGCTGCCCTGCCCAGTCCTCCCTGCCCTGCCCAGCCTGCCTCGCCTGGTCCTCACCAGAACAAACGGGGCTCCCCAGGCCTCCCAGCACGAGCCCGCCCCACGCGCCCCGCGCAGCCAGTCCCGTCCCGCGGAGCCGCGTCACAGACTCGAGACTCCCCCCAGCCTGGGACCCCAGGCATCCGTTCAAATCGCGCCCCTCAGGCGTCTCCCCGTCAGCCCCCCAGATCCCATACCCTCGGCATTCCTGGACCATGGGGTGAGGGCACGGGCGCACACAGAGCCCCCCGCCCCCCTCCGAGGCATCCATTAGCATTCTCTGCGTAAAGTTGGGGCTGTAATTACAGCCAGTGATTAACAGGCCCGAGGTATCCTGTCTCAAAGGGAGCAGATTAACAGCCGAGCTCGGGGTGCCTGTGCTCACCGCCGGCGCATCTTAAACAGGCCCCGGTGCCCCCGCCCGCCGTGATTAATGGACGGGATGAGGAGGGAGGACAGTTCCCTGCCATCCATCACCAAACTTTTTCCTCCGGGCGCTCACCTTGCTGGCCAGGAGCAGGGGAGAGGCAGGGAGGGCAGACAGAACGCAAGGTGAACCCCCGCAAAGCCCAGGCACGGCCGGACCACGGGCCTCGCCCCGCCCCGGGGAGCAGCTCCCCGAGTGGAGAAGCACGAGAGGGGCAGGACGCGGCCCTCGGGCTGAACGGCTGTGGGATCGCGGCTGCCCCCCACCAACGCCCCGGGCAACTCTCAGAGCCGTGCTCGCGGGCAGAGGCGCCCGGCAGAGCCGCCATCCTCCAAACCGGGGCGCCAAGGGCAAGAAGAACACCTGCCCGCTGGCAGCGAGAGGAGGAGCCTCCGCCAGAGGCGCGGAGCAGCCGCGCCCCCCAAGGAGAGAGGAGGAGAAAGGACTCCCAAGAAAACGGGGCGGCCGGGAGCGCGGGGCGCGGCTCTGTGGACCCGGGCCCAAGTGCGTACACCCCCGGCGGACATCACCCACCACCATGCTCCTGACTCCTGTGCATCCATCTACCCCGTCCTCAGTGCCCAGCATGGCGGACGCGGGCTCGGGGACCCAAGGCCCTCGGGGAGCCTTGTCCCACTCACGTGTTGTGCCACGGCAGGCAGGCAGAGCCACTCAGGACACGCTCAGGGCTGGGCGAGCAAGGCCGCCTCCACGGCGCAGGGCCGGGCCGGAGGGGCGTGACGGAGGGCTGAGACCAGCGCCGCGTCCTCGTGGGGCTGCTCCCGCCGGGCACCGTGGGCCGGGCCCGGGTGGCCGTGCTGCGTTCCCATCCCGCCTCCTGTGCCCGCCGGGCGGCTGCCCCTCTCCGCCAGCCCCCTCCCCGCGCCCCAGCCTGGGGGTGCTCGGCCCTCGGGGGAGCCCCGCGGCTGTGCCCAGCAGAGGCGGCCCAGGCTCAGCTACCGGGCAGACCAGGCGGGTGCTGTGCCCCCCGGCGGGCTAGCTGTGTCCGCTTTACCACCGCCGAAAAGGAAGGGGGGCAGGAAGGATTCATGGAAGGAGAGAGGGGGGAGAAAGAGGGGGAGCAGGAAGGGAAGGGAGGAGATAGAAGGGGGAAAGGGAACGGAAGGGAGAAAAGGAGGGAGAAGAAGTGGCTAGAGGAAGGGAGAGGGCAAAGAAGAGAAGGAAGGAAGGAACCGTGGAGGACGAGGAAGGGGGAGGGAGGGGGAGAGGAGAGGGGAAGGACGGGAGAAAGAGGGGAGGAGGGATGAAGAGAGAGGGAGAAGGAAGCAGGGAGGGTAGGAGGAATGCGCGGTGGAAGGAGGAGGAAGGAAAGAAGGAAGGGAAGGAGACTTGGCTGTAGAGGAAGGGAGGGAAGAATCTGCCGGGAGCGAGTGCAGGGCTCTGGGGGGCTGAGATACAGAGGCTCAGTTCCGGGCACCGCGCCCTAGGCACGCCCAAGGCCTGGGAAAGGCTGCTGTGGGCACTCCGGGCACTCTGACCTCTGACCCTGGCTGGAAGGTGGGAAAGGGGCAGGAGCCCCGCCATGGCCAGGGAGCGAGAAGGGTGTCCCTCCCGGCCACCAGCAGTCATGGGGAAACTCCACGGGCCCGGTGTCGTCCTCAGAGGACACCCTGAGCCCCCAGACCCCCCCCCCGACTCCAGACGGGCCCGGTGTCGTCCTCAGAGGACACCCTGAGCCCCCAGACACCCCCCATTCCAGGCAGGCCCAGTGTCGTCCTCAGAGGACACCCTGAGCCCCCAGACCCCCCCACCCCCTCCAGGTGGGCCCGGTGTTGTCCTCAGAGGACACCTGAGCCCCCAGACCCCCCCCACTCCAGGTGGGCCCAGTGTTGTCCTCAGAGGACACCCTGAGCCCCCAGACCCCCCCACACTCCAGACGGGCCCGGTGTCGTCCTCAGAGGACACCCTGAGCCCCCAGACTCCAGCTCCACAGCGACATGGAGATAAGAACGCCGGGTGCAACTCCCCAGCCTGCACGGCCGGGGCCCCCCCCCACCCCCCCAGGCCGCAGCCCTAACTCCCTCCGTCTTTCCCCAGGACTGCAAAACGAATTATCCTGCAAAGCCTGCAGAGGTTGAGCTATGGAAACAATTAAACAGAAATTAAACCTAATCCATTTATACTCCGAGCACAGAGTGGGTGGTGCCGCGTTGTGTTCTCCTCCCCCTCCTCTTTTGGCCTCGGTGTTGGGGAGGGCTGTTGGTGGCTGGGAGTCACGAAGTGACCCGCGCGTGTTCAAGTCCACACCCGATGGTACCAGACTCACCACGGCCCCCAGGGAGTGGAGAGGAGAGGCCGGGGCGGATGGGGGTCCTGGAGGATGGGTGTGTGGTCCAGGGACCTCCAACCGCACAAGGGAGCCCTGAAGGCCGGGGTGGGGGGCGCTGGAGGCAGCAGAGGCCCTGAGGGGTACGGCCTCCGCCTGCCCTCTCCATTTTCACCTGGAGGGCGGGCGTGGCAGCGAGGTGAGCAGGCTGGGAGCGGCTGCCACGCCCCCTGAAGGGCACGCAGCCCACCGGGCAGATGGGGCGCCCTGCGGCCCTGCCCCGCCCTGGCAGGTGCTGCCGGGAAGGAGAAGCCTCCTCCTCCTCCTCCTCCTCCGCCCCCAGACTCCACCCCCCCCAGCCCGCCCCTCCTGCCAGCGGCCTGGCATTCCTGACGGTGGGTCACCGCCAATACCAGCTCCGCCCGCCAAGGCCAAGGCCAGCCACGTGATGCCCCAGCGACAACTGCGCACACCCCGGCTCTGGGCGGGCGCCTCACGAGGCCCGGGGTCACACGGCCCGAGCCACGCCGTGCCCGCGTGGCCTCCGTGAGCGCGGACCCCTCCCGGTGTCCGCCCCGTCCACAGAGTGTTAGAAGCCGCCCATTCCAAGTTGCTTCTGGCAGTGAGGGAAACAGAGGCCCACGGTTCTCCCAGGTGCCCAATGTCCTGCAGCACCAAGGAGGAGGGGCTGGGTCACAAGAGCAGGGCGGGGCTCTCCCCTCCCCCCCACCCCCAGTGAGTCACAGCAGGACGGAGGCCGAGGCTGAGCCCCACTCCAGGCCAGCAGCTGGCAGGCCTTGCATGGCAGAGCAGCTGGAGCCACGGGGTCACGGGGCCACGGGGGGCCACGGGGCCACTGAGCCACGAAGCCACGGGGCCACTGAGCCACGAAGCCACGGGGCCACTGAGCCACGAAGCCACGGATGCCTCCTCCGTCTGCCCCAGGCCGCCACCCCGCACTCGCGCCTCTGGCGGCCGCGGCACACCCAGCCACTTTATTTTTGTAAACCCAGTTGGTCCCAGAGCGCCGCCGGCAGCCACAATAATAGAACGGCGCCCGGTGCCCGGCTCCCTCCTCCCCGTCCGCCCTCACGAGTGACTCCTTAAAGTGGCGGGGAGGGAGGGAGGGATGCCCCAGAAAGCCCGGGTGGCCAGGCCTGGCCTCTCCCTGCAAGGCCCCCCGGCCCACCAAGCACTCGCCTCACCACGGGGGCCGTCGGCTGCTGGGGGGGATGGGGGGGTGGGAGGGGACAGGAGGGGGGAGGGGAGAGCGCTGTTTCCAAGCAGGTGAGGGCTCCGTCCGTTTCTTCGGTCTGTTGGTTACTTGGCGGGTGGTGCTGGGGTTTGAACTCAGAGCCTTCGGCTACCTAGGCAGGTGCTCCGCCGTTGCGCCAAGCCTCCAGCACGGTCTTTGACTGGACAAGATGCAGCCAAGGTCATCTCCCATCCCCCTTCCTGCCCCACGGCCACAGCTTCCCCCCTCCCCCCGTGGCCAGGCCGTCTGGTCTCCGGTGCTGTGTGTCCCCCCCCCCGACGGAGGCGGCGGAACCCAGGGCGCATTCTCCCGACTCCAGCCTGGCCTCTGGCCGCCCCGGGCTCCCCCCACCACCACCCCCGACTCCTCCCTCTGACCGCAAACTGCCTCTGCTCTGGGGCACCTGGCTGCCCCGTCCACCCGCGCCTGGCGGGCCCTGGGGCAGAGCGGGAGAACCGGAGCTGTCCGCACGGGGGCTCCGTCCCTCGCCTGGGTTTCTATCTGGGCTCCGGAAATGTTTGAGTCCGACTTCTTTAATGTTTTCAGTCCTGAATCACAGCAGGAAAATCCTACCACTCTTCTTTGAAACACACACCTTTGAAGCCAGGTGCTGGTGACGCACGCCTGGAGTCCCAGCTATGCAGCAGATCTGAGGACCGCGGTTCAAAGCCAGCCAGGGCAGCAGAGTCGGAGACACTCTTATCTCCAATTAACTACCAGAAAGCCTGGAGTGGAGGCATGGTTCAAATGGAAGAACAGCAACCTTGAGTGGAAAAGCTCGGGGACGGTGGCCAGGCCCCGTCAAAGCCCCAGGACCGGCACACACGTGCACGCGTGCGCGCACACACACACATACACACACACACACACACACACACACACACACCAGCCCCCCAGCTCCGATCCCTGCGCGGGGTCCTTGCCTTCAGGACGCAGGGGCTCCCCTGGGCCTGCGGTGCGGTGCCCCCTCCCTGCCAGGCTCGAGACGCGGCCCGCGGGCGGCGTGGGTGGGGGCGGGAGGCGGCGCAGCAGCGGCAGGTGGGGCCTGGCGGTGGCGCCTTTGACGCCCTCCCTCAGCCCGGGAGGCAGCCTTGCTTTGACGCCGCCCGGGGAGGACCGGCACCCTGTAAATTTAGAACTCCTGACGGCTGGCTGGCTGCTTTTGGTATTCATCTCCGCGCCCGCCTGGGCGGACGGCGGCGGGGGGCTCTGCTCCGCGCCCCGGGCTGCCCACCGGGGACCACATCTCCCTGGAGTAAGAAGGCCCTGGCTCCGAGGCCGGGGACCAGCACCAGGCCCGACCCCTCCCCTCCCCTCCTCCCAGATGGCTAAGAATAAAGCCCCTTTGGGCAACAAATTGGCCCGGTCTCCCCAAGGCAGAAGCTTCCTGGGAATCTAGAAAAGGGGGCAGCCCTACCTCTTCGCCAGCCCAGATGGGTCCCCGAGAATCTTTGCCCAAACTGCTTTGGTAAATCCGATCTTTCTGTCAGCGAAGAGCCAGGGCGGCAGGTGGGTGGGGACAGGGAGGGCGGGCGGGGGGGGGGGGGGAGAGGGGCTCCTGCGGCCTGATGTCTCACAGTCAGGACTCGGGGTTTGCACAAAGTAGGACGGACCCGAATACGGAGGGCCCAGGACCAGCTTGGGACTTTGTTGAGACCTCTGAGTCCTGTCCTGAGGGCAGGAAACCTCTGCACCAGCCTGGTCTCTCTCACCTGACTCCCCAGAGGACACAGGGGCCCCGGTAGAGGAAGCCACCGGCGTGTGTCCCAGCAGGAAGACCTGCGTGGGGAGGAGGAGGGGAAGATCGGGCCCTCTGCCCCGGGCAGGGCCCTCAGGCGGGTGGGGTGAGCCCACCGTGGAGCCGCACTGGCAGCCGGGGCTCCACGAAGAGCCTGGGGCAGGGCGGCAGGGACGGAGGCAGGATCTGAGATTCACAGTGTGGATGGAGGGGGGAGGAGGAGGGGGAGGAGGGGGAGCAGGGGCCCCAGACACAGGAAAAGGGGCTGACCCAAGGCCAACGGCTGGTGTGGCAGGGTTGGGAGCCTGGGGGGACGGGGAGGAGATGGGTCAGGGATGGAGCCCGGGCCTTGGAGCGCTCCCCCACCCCTCCGCACCTCATCTCCAGGAGCCTCGGCCTCTGCCCCCTCTTGATGTTGCTGGGAAGGGAGTGCGGGCTGCAGTCACATGGACGTGCAGCCCCCAAGTCACCTGCAGCCCCCAGGGTCCCGGGACACGGGCTCTGCCAGGCCACTGATGAAAGCACACGCAGGCTGGGCCCGGGGGGCTCACGCCTGTCATTCTGGCTGCGCAGGAGGCTGAGATCTGAGGGCCACGGTTCCAAGCCGGAACAGACAGAAAAGTCTACAAGACTCTTATCTCCAATGAACGACCAAAAAGCCCAACGTGGAGCTATGGCTCAGGGGGCAGAGCGCCAGCCGCGAGCAGAAAAGGCGGAGCGAGAGCGCGAGGCCCTCACTTCGAGCCCAAGGGTTGGCACGAAGACTCCACGTCCGTATCCATGTGTGCCGTGTGCGGGCTGGGTCGGGGCGTCCCCAATGAAGGGGCCCCGGTGTCGGCGGGCTCAGGGCAGCTCCAGCGGAGTGCTGGGCTTAGCCAAGGGCTGGCCCTACTGGACGGCACAGCCTTGCTGGGGCCAGAGGGCCGGGTACCTGCCCGGCCTGGCCGGCGTCAGGCCACAGGCAAGCCCAGCCCCTTGCTGGTCCCTCTAATTTGCCTGACACTGTGAAGTTGGCTTTGACCACTGGGTTCTGGGAAAAGAGGAGGACTCAGAGAGGCTGCTAGGCAGTAGCTGGGGGTCAGCTGGGATTCGAACTCATGGTACTCTACTGTACCGCACAGCCTCCGTCCTGTTTCCTCTTGGCAAACCCAGGGCCTGACAGGCTCAGCGGGATGTTGAACCAAAGCCCTCCTCCTGGGGAGGCCTTCAGAGAGCCTTCCAAGGGCTGTGCTCCAGCCACGCCCACATGGCCAAGGCCACACCCCTGGGCTGACCAGCCACGCCCACATGGCCAAGGCCACACCCCTAGGCTGCCCAGTCACGCCCACACGGCCCAGGCCACACCCCTGGGCTGCCCAGCCCCGCCCACACGGCCCAGGCCACACCCCCGGGCTGCCCGGCCACGCCCACACGGCCCAGGCCACACCCACCGGCTGGTGATAGAACACAGTAGAGGCATCAAGGCCCAGGATGGAGATCGTTAGACCTGATGTCTAACACCATCCAGACAGGGCCCAGTTCTCAAGGGTCCTAGGGAACTCTTCCCTTCTCCCCAAGTGTTCCCACACCTTCAACATCAGCCCACACGGACACCACCTGCCCTGCCCCGGGCGTCCAGAACGGAGCTCCTCGAGGAAGATGGAAGGTGACCGCCGGGGGGCTCCCCAGGCTGAGCCAGCGCTCTGGGGTCACAGGTCAGCCTAGGCCATCTCTGGTCAGGGAGCCCAAGCAGCCGTTGGCAAGATCTGTGCTTCTAATTTCTTCCTTATTATAATAGTTATACATATTCACTGCAGAAAAATTTAGAAACTACACATATGCAAAAAGAAGAAAATAAAAATAACCCATAATCCCACTCACCCGAAATAAACCGTCATTAACACTTTGAGCACATCCACACTCCCAGACTGTCCTAAGCACTGAATCTTCCCGATCTCGGGCCTGCCCGCCGCCCACACGGTACACCCCGCCCCCGGGGGCCACCCCCCACACACACAGTACACCCCCCCCCCACCCCGGGCCCGCGGCCTCCCTCAGTGCGCTATGCCACCGTGACTTCTCATTTGGCTGAGTGTCACGCCAGGTCACTGAGAATTCTACCGTGTCACACGTTAATGGTCCAGTTCACCAAGGGACGCAGAAAGGACAGAAGAGGACAATTTTACAATGCAGACAATTACAATTAAGTTTGGAAATAGCCCTTCAGAAGCACATTGCTTGCTCTCTCTCCAGTCCAAATTCTACTCTCAGAAAGAAAGAAAGAGAGAGAGAGAGGGAGGGGGGGAGGAGGGAGGAAGAGAGGGGGAGGGAGGGAAGGAGGGAAGGAGGGAGGGAGGGAGGGAGTAAAGGAAGGGGGAGAGCACCAGGTGCCATGTCTGGTGGCCTCATCTGCAGCAAATGGCCAGTGGTCCCCGGGCACTGCCCCCCCCCCCCGCGGTGTGCAGCGTGCAAGGTTTGTTCTAGGCGTTGGTGACCCGCGCTGGCGGAGGAGGGCCCCTCAGGCTCTCATCGCTCTGCCCCGAGTAACCGGACCCGGGAGCCAGGGTGGGGTTTGCCGGCCACGCCGCACACCCAGGAGGGCAGCTGGGAACCAGGAGGGGCATCTCAGGCACAACCGGGCGTGGATGACACAGGCCGCGTCCCCCGGGGCCTGAGAGCCGTGGCCCTGGGAGAAGAAATCTGAGCTCAGGAAATGGCGACTCTCACCACGGCTGCGGGCGGCTTCCGGTTAATTTGGCTGTATTTTCTCCCCGTCCTTCCGGGAAGATCCCTCAGGGGAACAACACCCTGCCACGGCAGAATAGAGATGGGAAGATGTCTACCCGCACGCGAGGCACCGTGACCACTGCCCGGAGCCCGGGCCTCGAGGGCGCAGGACCCGAGATCCTGGAGGGCGCGGGGAACTTTGGGCGCGGCAGATGTAAGGCGCGCCCCGTAGGTGGGCACGGTACCCGGAGAGGCTCACTGAGACGTGGGTTGGGTGGGTTAGTACTTGAGTGTGAATGCGTATGTGAGTTAGTGAGGGAATGAATGGATGAGCGGATGGATGGGCGAGGGAATGAATGGCTGCGTGCATCGACACCCTGGCCACGGTGGAGTGCAGAGTTGGAACCCCCCTTCTGCCCCTGCCTCCCCCCCGCCCCGCAGCCCCTGGTCTAAGCCCAGATACCGGGTGACGGTCTGGTCCCTTTGGCACAGGTACAACCCCACTCCTGTGTGAAACAGGCAAAGGGTGAGCGCAGCCCATAGGTAAAGAGTGCCCTGAAATGAACGAGCGGCCTCCCTACACGTACGCGAACAGCAGACGGCAAAAGCAGAAGTGCCAAGAAGCCCGCGCAGCCCATCCCGCCTTCCCGGGGTTAGGAGAATGCAACCTAAGAGGATGGGATGTCTCCAACACTGTGCCCCCAAAAGATATATTTCATGGAATGATGAAGTTGGAGCCCTGTAGGAGAAGGAGGCCCCCAGCAAGGAGAGAATCCTGTGGTCCTGTCCGTTCCCATTAACAGTTAACATCTGCACCCCTGTGCCCAGGAACCCCACTTTGGGGATTTCCTCGGAAGGAGCTCAGGCGCCCCGGAGACACACAGTCCTGACATGCAGCTATCGGGTGGGTGCGGGCCGTGGCGGGGCCGGCCTGGGGTCACCACAGGAAGGACAGGAGCCCCGGGCTCCTGTCACACAGTCCTGGGCCCTCAGACGAGGCCTGGGAACAGCAAAGGCTTTCCCGCTGCCGCCGGGACCAGACGTGACGCAGGGAAACGCCTTCCTCTACCACCCCTCCCCGGGCGGGGCCTGGTCCCGCCGGGGCCTCACACAGCCGACTCGACTCTCCCGGGGCTGCTCACTTCCGTGGGTGCCGGGAGAGGGCCGTGGCTGAAAACGGGAGTGGAACCCCAGTCCGGGCCAGGCAGCCCGGCGATGGGCAGTCCCACCCCCGTGAGGCCAGGCGACATGTTCTGGCCCTCCTGGGGCTTGAACTCACAGCCGCTCGAACCTCTTGTGCTTTTAGTTGTTTCACTTGCTTTGGCCCGGGCTGGCCGGCATGGTTGATCTTCCTACATGTGCATCCAGATAGCTGGAACCTCAGGCGGGCGCTGCTGTACCCGGCTCACAGATGGAGACGGGGAGGAGAAGCTTGTGAACCTTTCTCCCCTAGGATGGCCTTGAACCCCAACCCTCCCCACTCTCCATCTCCCTCACAGCTGGCATTGTAGAGATGAGCTACCGCGCTGGACCTCTTGAGTTTCTGGTCCAGGGGGTCTCAGTCCTCCAACTCTAGTGGGGTCGATTAGGCCCAGGGAATCCTTGGACTAGAGCAGGACGTGCGACCGCTAGCCAGAGACTCTGTCCCCGAGGCCCTGCGGCCCCCACCCGAGCGTCCGCCTTAGCCACGGGCTTGTTGAGTCGCGGAAGCCCAGACAAGACATTAGCGCGACAACCCACACTGATCTTTGTCAATTACCATCCAGTATTTGAGTCCTAACCAGCTTTAAATTGAATCAGAACAAAATCATCAGAATAAAAAGAACCCAAGCCACAGCCTTTCAATTCCAGCACTGGAAGAAGAAGAAGAAAAAAAAAAACTTATACATTTCATAATGGCCTTCTACCCCATAATGAACAGGAAAAATAAATTAGATTCCAAGCTAAGGGTATATTTATGCAATTTCATTATGTGTCCATGAGCAGGCCTGGTTTTCACCAAGATAAAAATGAGCTCTCAGAAACACTCACACTAAATAAATGGAGTGATTTAACAGCTTAACGCGAGCGCGGAAGAGGGGCTGAAGGACAGTGTCAAAAATGGGAAAATAAAAATCAAAGCGGGTACCGTACACCACCCCGCACCCCGCGCACACACGCCGCCGGCCACGGGGGGCTCCCCCCAGCCCCCCCACCCCACCCCACCCCCACCGCGGCCACCTGCGGCCCCGCTGCGTCGCGAGCAGCCAGTCCACCTCCGCACTTCCGTCACCCACGGCCGGGAACCGCGGAGGACGCTGGTTCTCCCTTGACACGTGAGCCCTGGCGTGGCAAAGCCACCGGGGCACGGTACACCCTGGCGGGTACCCAGCCAGACCACGTGCTGAGCACCGGTGGCTCAGGCCGGTAAGACGGGGAGGCTGAGGTCTGAGGATCGTGGTTCGAAGGCAGCGCGGGCAGGAAAGCCTGGGAGATTCCTCTCTCCAGTAAAGCAGATGGTAGAGCACCAGCCACGAGCACAACGGCTCAAGGACAGCGCCCAGAGGTGGCGTGCAAGTTTAGGAGGCAAAGCGGCGCTTGTTCCCGCTGCCACCGGGAGGGTGCGGGCACAGCCCCCCCGGGGGGCCCCCGCTGCTCCCTCGGGACGTTCGCGACGCTCTTGGGGGGGTCTAACCACATTCTCTGCTGCGTTTACACACTCTTTTTCTAATGCACGATTATGCAGTTCTCCCAGATCCCTACGTGAGAGGCGTTTTATGAGTCCGGGTGTTTTAAAGGTTGACAAAATAATAGATTCCTTTTTTTCTCCCCTCCAGTAGATGTTTACAAAGCTGGAGGGTGTTTCCCCACAACCCCAGCA
Source organism: Perognathus longimembris pacificus (assembly GCF_023159225.1). Taxonomy (NCBI): domain Eukaryota; kingdom Metazoa; phylum Chordata; class Mammalia; order Rodentia; family Heteromyidae; genus Perognathus; species Perognathus longimembris. Next base: position 54,486,243 of record NC_063177.1, read on the forward strand.
GTGTGTCCCTGGAGCCCGGGCCGACGCAGCCCGGAGACCCGTCCAGAAACAGCCACACCATCCCCCGCCCCCCAGACGTCCGGCCCGGAATCCAGGCCAAGGCCCCACCCCCCAGCTGGACAGAGGCTGGGGGATCTGAGCGCCTCTCCCACCTCCAGGACAAGGAGGGAAGACTGAGGGAGACCCCGAGGGGCCTCAGGCCGGGCCGCCTCACAATCCACTACAGCCAGGCTGGTAGTTGTAAATGTTCTGGTGCCCACTTTTTTTTTTTTTTTTTTTTTTTTTTTTGCCAGTCCTGGGCCTTGGACTCAGGGCCTGAGCACTGTCCCTGGCTTCTTCCCGCTCAAGGCTAGCACTCTGCCACCTGAGCCACAGCGCCCCTTCTGGCCGTTTTCCATATATGTGGTGCTGGGGAATCGAACCGAGAGCTTCATGTGTAGGAGGCAAGCACTCTTGCCACTAGGCCATAATCCCAGCCCCCACTTTTTTTTTTAAGTTAAAAAGAAAAAAAGCCAAATGCTAGCAGCTCACACCTGTAATTCCAGCTACTCAGGAGGCTGGGGTTTGAAGTCAGCCCAGGCAGGAAAGTCTGTGAGACTCTTATCCCCAATGAGCCACCAAAAAGCCAGAAGCAGAGCTGCGGCTCAAGTGGTAGAGCGCCAGACCTGAGCACAAAAGAGTGGGGACAATGCCCAGGTGCTAATTTTAATTCCCCAGACTCTCTTGCATGCATGCACACACACAGACACACACACAGACACACTCACAGACACACACACAGCCACCAAAAAAATCTAAAAAATAAAAGCCACTTCTCGTAAAACAGCACCATATGATCTGCTCCGATTATGATACTTCATTCAGGGATCCTAGGGCTTTGGGACCAACTCACTCTCAATTTCTAAGATAAGATAGTAAGGGGCATCAATAGTAGGATAACAAGGAATAAATTTTGCCAAGGGGATAAGAGAAAATTATTTTGTATTTTGTGAGATACTTATAGCGGCTACAATTGTTGGTTCATCATTCTTGGAACAGTAAATCCACTTTTTTATATGATGGTATCTCTATATTAAAACAAAAATAATACAATAATTACTCCTTCTAAAAATAAGTAAAATGAGGCCAGGAGTTTGGCCTTGGCAGAGTGCTTGCGTAGCATGCACAAAGTCCTGGGTTCGATTCCTTGGTACTACACACACAGAAAAAGCCAGAAGTGGTGCTGTGGCTCAAGTGGCAGAGTGCTAGCCTTGAGCAAAAGAAGCCAGGGACAGCGCCCAGGCCATGAGTTCAAGCCCCAGGGCTGGCAAAAAAAAAAAAAAAAAAAAAAGTAAAGTGAAACCAACACTGGTAGCTCAGGCCTATAATCGTAACGACTCAGGAGGCTGAGATCTGAGGATCAAGGTTCGAAGCCAGCTCAGGCAGAACGTCTTTGAGACTCTCATCTCCAATTAACCACTAAAAAGCCAGAAGCAGCGCTGTGGCTCGAACGGTAGAGTGAAAAAGCTAAGAGTCAGCACCAAGCTCTGGGTGCACACGCATGTGCACACACACACGTGTGAAATTAATTGTAAAACACATGTCACTTAACCTGATTCTATGTATAGGTCGGTGGACTTGCCAGTGCCGCCCGTCCCCCGAGGACCAGGCCCACAGGAAACCCCAGAACCCCAGAACCCCCCCCCCCAGCCAACGCAGAGCAGAGCCAAGACCCGAGGCCCCGCGGCACCGCCTCCTCCCCGCCCAGAGCCTCCAGGGAGAGGACAGAGACAAACAAGCCCATAAACACACGCCCAGCCAGGGGGTGAGGGGCAGCGCGGACGGCGCGTTCTGAGCATGTGCAGCAGGCAGCCTCCACGCCGCTCCGTACAGAGCCCGGAGCACAGATGGCGTGCCATCTACGCGCGGGACGGCGCCTGGCGACCTTCCAGGCCGCGCTCAGAACTCCCGGTGCACCTGGACACACGCGGCCAACGTGGGCAGGGCGGAGGCGGGGAGGGGGGGCCCGGGGGGCCGAGCGAGGGGCAGCCGTCGGGGCTGCTGGCGTGAGGAGCCTGGGCCCGGGCGGCCCTGCCCCGCACACTCCCGGGTGGCGGGTCTCCATCGGCCTCGTGGACCGGGCGTGGAGACCTGCACCGTGGAAAAGCCCCAGAGGGCCCTGGGGCGGGGGGGGGGGGGGGCGGCTGGTGACTGAGCCCCGCGCCCGCCCCGGGGGCCGGCTTGGGGGCCACGTGTTCCCCCGGGCTGGCCAAGACGGTGATGGAGAGGTGCTGGGGGATTGATTGGCCAGAGGATCCATCCCCGAGCTGTGGGGAGGAGGGAGGGGGAGGGCAGAGCAGAAAGCAGAGGCTGGCGTCTCCCGGGGGCACCTCGCTCTCCACAGAACCCCGAGCCTGGTGTCCGCCGGCCGTGTCGCACTCGCCAGGTCAACACTCCCCCCCCCAAACTACTGCACCCCGGCAACCCAAGCTGTCCCCCCTGCTCTTCCTCCCCCTCCTCCTCCTCCTCCAGGTTCTTACATAACCAGGCCTGTCCTCACCCCCATCTAGACATGGGGGTGTAACATCTGCGCGTACTGTTCCTCTCGAGAGAGCACCCCCACACACCCGCACCCCAAACCCAACGCTGCGGCCGTCCCCCAGAGCAGCAAGGGATTAAAAAATAACATAAAACACAAACACGCCACATCGCCACCCACCACCTCATTAAGAGGGAAAGAAAACTCCTACAAACGCAACTCTTTCTCTCTCTCCTTCTTGTTCTAGAAAAAACAATAAGGAATCCTCGGGGGCAGGAACAGGGGCGGCAGCCGCGGCACCGCCCCGCCTCTTCATCTCCCTTCTCAAAGCATCTTTGATTTTTCTTGTTTAAAAAATAAAAGGGAAGGAAAAGAAAGGAAGAAGTCCGCGCCAAGCTTCACACGGGAAGAGAGGGATCGCAACTCAGCTCCGGATGGTCCGGGCCCTCTGCCTCCCTCCCTCCCATCCCTCCAGCCCTCCCCTCCCCCCCATCCCTCCCTCCCTCTCAAGAGCCAGCTCCTGGAAGAGGAAGAACATACCTGTGTTGGTTAAGGGCCAACCTCACTACTGCAAAGCCCTCCAACAAGGCAGGAGGGCCGGCGAGCGGAGCTGGTGGCCACAGCGCCCCCTCCGAGGGTTCCTGCCCCCCCACCCCACCCCCAGCCGCCTCAGAGGGGCCACAGGGGGCCACCCCCACTGGTCCCCTGCCCTCTCCAGCCAGCAGATCCCAAGCTGCTCTCCTCCCAAACACTCCTGTGCGCCACAGGAAATGTCCACCCCACCCCACCTCCTGCGGGCAAGTCCCTGGCCACGCCACCCGCCTCCCACGGCTGGCGTCAGCCCAGTCCGGTCCAGCGCGCCCCCCCCCCACTCACAGCCCACTCACGGACTCTGAAGCATGTCCACGATGCAGAGGGGCGGGCGGCTCGGCCAGCTTTTCCCCTCGGTAACGAGGGGACACCTGCCGCTTCGGGGTGTATCCGTCCGTCCCCCCACCCTCCCGGGACACCCGCCGAGCTGAGGACCCCTGCCCCATTGGCACAGGCCGCACAAAGCGAGAGTGTTTCATTCACCGACGGTGCATCTACCGGAAGGCAGCAGGTACTCCATACAGGTTTGCCGCACCATGTTAGTGTTTTTATATATGTGCCAGTACTGGGGCTTGAACTCAGGGCCTGGGTGCTGTCCTTTAACTTCTAAGCTCAAAGTTCTCACTCTACCACCTAAGCCACAGCTCTACTTCTGGTTTTTGGTGTTCATTGGAGATCTTTCTCACCAATTTTCCTGCCTGGACTGGTGTTGATCTCAGCCTCTCGAGTAGTAAGGATTCCCGGAGTAAGGCACTGGTGTTGGGCTCGAACCTTCCTTGCATATCAGGAATAAAGGTCAAGAGGGACAGAGTTCTATTAGCCTAGTTTAAAATATTTTATTTAAAAATGTATGTCCATATCCATAAGTGAGACCAGTCTGTCCTTCTTGGGTGCCATCTTCGTCAAAAATAAAAACCGTAAAGCCTTTCTTGTGGCTTTGTGCGGCTCTGCGGCGGCGGCTCCTTTCCCCCTGCTGTGGAGGGCTTGGTCAGCACTGAGGAGGACCTGTCCTCCCGGGGCGGGGTCTCCAGTTCCCTCAGTCCCCCCGCACCTGCTCCTTCTCCCTCCCTCGGAAGCTTCCCGCCCTCTCACTTGATTCTACTCGCCAGGGTTATTTCTATTCACTGGTTTGAAAGCCAGTCCCATGTCTCGATTTTGTGGATTATTCCTTATTCTATGAACTCCGTCGGTGGCTGTGTCTTATGCTGCGTCCTTTCTTAACACGTGAAACCCAAGCTTGATTTGCTCGTTTGCGTTCCCTCGCTTTTGCTATCACGCATTTATGGCTGAGTTTTCTCTGCCCAGGCTCGCGCTAAGGGGACCCCACTGGCCCCGGCTTGCTTTGGGGCCTTCCCGCCCGCCAGGAGCTGGTGCTGGTGGATTATGCTTGCCGACCGTGTGTCACTCCCTCGAGCGGCCTCCGCAGAACCAGGGTGCACCTCACCCTCTCTGCGTGTCCAACACAAGCCGGACACACGGAAGGCTTTGCACGGGAGACTCTGGAACACGACGGAGGGGCAGTGGTTGTGATACATATCGTGACGACTATGAGAGTCGTATTCGAGCGTCTGGGCCAGGCTCTGGACAGGGCGCTTAGCGAACGTAACGCTTCACGTCTTCGCGGTGTGGGAGGCAGGCTCGCTCCCCCGCTCCCCACCGCCGCGGGAGAGGGAAGAAAGCCTGCAAGAAGCCAAGGTCGGAGGTCACTTCCTGTGTCACTTCCATGGCACAAGGTAATGGCAGAGCAGTGGTTGTGGATGGTGGTGATGGTGACCACGCTTAGTGGTAGTGATTGTGATGGTGGTGATTGGTGACAGTGCTGGTGGTGACTGACTGATGGGGATAATGATGTGGTGATGGTGGTGTCTATTATGGTGGTGGTGTCTATCATGGTGGTGGTGTCTATCATGGTGGTGGTGTCTATCATGGTGGTGATGTCTGTCATGGTGGTGGTGACTGTGTGGTGGTGTCTATCATGGTGGTGGTGTCTATTATGGTGGTGGTGACTGTGTGGTGGTGGTGTCTATCATGGTGGTGATGTCTATCGTGGTGGTGTCTATCATGGTGGTGTTGTCTATCATGGTGGTGGTGGTGTCTATCATGGTGGTGGTGTCTATCATGGTGGTGTCTATCATGGTGGTGGTGACTGTGTGGTGGTGTCTATCATGGTGGTGGTGTCTATCATGGTGGTGGTGTCTATTATGGTGGTGATGACTGTGTGGTGATGTCTATTATGGTGGTGGTGTCTATCATGGTGGTGGTGTCTATCATGGTGGTGGTGTCTATCATGGTGGTGGTGTCTATCATGGCGGTAGTGGCTGGGTGGTGGTGACTATAGTGGTGGGGGTGGTGATTGGGTGGTGGTGTCTATCATGGCAGTGGTGGCTGACGACGCTTGGAGACGGTGATTATGTTGGTGATGATCGTGATGGCAGTGGTTATGGTAGAAGGCAGTGATAGAGACAACAATGCTGATAACAATGTCATTCCAGAACTCCAACTACCACAAACACGCCCCTACGCCAACATGAGAGCAGGGAAAAGGGGCCCGTGCGGGGGGCGCCTAATGTGGTGACTCAGCCCGTTGTCCCAGTTACTTGGGAGAGAAGTTCTCCCAGAGTGGCAGGAATCGAAATCACGGGGCCTGAGAGCAGGGAGAGACGCAGAGGTCACCGCATGCCGGTGGGAAAGCCAAGACCGGAGTGGAGAGAGGGGATAGCCCAGGCGGCCCCGGCCGGGGCCCCCACGCACCCCAGCCAGGCCCCGGCTGGCTGCCCAGGTCTTCCATCCAAGCCCGTGGGATGTCATCTGAGCCCTCCTTCTGTGAAGGGTTCTCGCTTGGATCCTCAAAGCTTGGGAACTCAAAGACAGGTGCACAGAAGGGACATCAAACACCAAGCTCAGCACCACTCCCCCTGGGGCCGCTGGCCAGCCCCCTCCCGCGGCACTGCTCAGTGGGGGGGGGGGAGGGGACGTCCCTGTGGGACAGAGACGTGGGAGGGACAAGCTTTGCCTAGGACGCGAGGGGGGGGCAGCACAGGATGATGGCAAGTGACAGAAGAGGAGGCGGAGGCGGAAGGAAGCCAAGGCACAAATTAGGGCTGATAAGACGTGAACGGCCACTTCAAAGACCTGTACTCACGGAAACCTTTGTAAGCAATGGGAGAGATATAAGCCTGAGAGACGGGCAACATAGTTACTGACAAAAGGAGAGGTAAGAAAATGTTTGAAAGGAAAGCAGCTCATCCATGGACGTCTGGAGACGGTGTGTTCCTAGAAGGCTGAGGTCCCTCAATGGACGGGGGGGCGGGGGGGGGGCCTCCCCAGCCAGCGCCGCTCCCGGAGGGCACCGAGCCAGAGCCGAGGCCCGGCCCGTGCTCATCACCACGGTGAGCTCGCCCAGGAAACCGACCGGACTACAGGCAGGAAGGCCAGGGACCCACCCCAGGCACTGGGCCCCCAGCAGAAGGCTGAATCTCCTCTGCTCCCCTCTGCCCCCCTCTGCCCAGCGAGGAGAAGCCCCAAATCTCACCTGCTCACGTGGGAGCCAAGGTGAAAAAGGCCACCCGAGGCAGACATTTTCTGGACTGAGGAAATGCAGGAGGAGGGGAAGACAGGGCCGGGCATCATGGGGCGCGGGATGGGCGGCAGGGAGGGCAGGGTGTGTGTCTTCCACGGCCCGGGGTGGGGGGGCGGGGGGGGCTGCGGCAGATGCCGGGTAGTCGGGCACAGATGTCTGCTCGGGGTCCAGGTTCACAGAGGGGCCTTGGGGACAGGGCCGTGTGGACAGCGGAGGACTTAGAACCAGAAGGAGCAAGCCACGGATGCAGGAGAGCCGGGGTGTGCGTGAGAGCCCCTGCAGAGCTGCCATCTGCATGCTGTGAGCCCCAGAACGGGCAGCCAGCGGGAAGGCCCAGGGGCGGGGGGCGAAGACCAGGGCTGAGGGGCCCCACAGCCTTCCCAAGCGGAACCACCCGGACACACGCCCCCCCCCCCCGCTCCCCAGGGCAGAGCGCAGGCCTCCTCGCCGCCCTCCCGGAGCTCCAGTGGGGGAGACTCCCCGCTACACGTGGGGGAGCTCGAGCCACCAGCTGGTGGAAACTTACTGGGGCAGGAGGGGCCGCCCACGCGGGAGAGGAGGCCGGCAGCCTGCGGGCCGGCTCCCCACCCCCCCCCCCGGGGCACGTGCGGAGGCTGCGTGGGCCTGCCGCGAGCCTGCAGAGGAAGGACACCCGAGGAGGGCAGCCCAGGACGGGGCGGGGGGGGGCCGCTGGGGGGGGTAGCGCCCACAAGACCAGGCCCACTGAGGTCGGGGAGAGGCTGCGGGGCAGTCGGGCTCACACTCTGGGCACCCGCTTGGTGTCAGCCATGTCAGGCCTCTGTCTAGGTGGGGGGAGAAGCTCAGAAGCCCTTAGACGCTCTCACCTTGAGACCCCCAAAACCAGAATGCTCTTTGGGGGGCCTGGGAGCCCCGAGGCTTGAGGGACACCAGCACCCAGGTGACTGCTACCCTCTAGCAGGTCCAAGGCTCTTGCTAGAAGGGCACACCTTCACCATGGACTGTCTCGTTTTCCCCCATGTTAGCCTCTCTAGGGCTAAAATAATAGACAAGGCGCTTTGCAATTATTTGTACGTGGATGGACAGGTGGAGGGGTATGTGGTAGGATGGGTGGATGGATGGATGGGTGGAAGGAAGAGAGGGAGGAAGGAAGGGAGGGAGGAAAGCAGGCAGGGAGGGAGGGAGGGAGAGAGAGAGAGAAGAAGGAAAGCAGGGAGGGAAGGAAGGAGGGAGGGAGGGTGACTCCTGAGGTATCTATCTTCCTAAAAGATAAGGTCCCAAGGGCATGACAGTCTGGCGAGTGGATGGATAGATAGTGATGAGACAATCACCTAGCCACTGTTAACTCTGTTAAATGGTCAATAGAATGGGTGGTAAATGTCACATGAGCATGTGGGTGGGTGGGTGGACGGGTGGATGGATGGACGGGTGGATGGATGGATGGGTGGATGGATGGATGGGTGGGTGGGTGGATGGGTGGGTGGATGGGTGGATGGGTGGGTGGGTGGATGGGTGGATGGGTGGGTGGGTGGATGGGTGGGTGGATGGGTGGATGGGGATGGGTGGGTGGGTGGGTGGGTGGATTGGTGGGTGGGTGGATGGGTGGGTGGATGGGTGGATGGATGGGTGGGTGGGTGGTTGGATGGGTGGATGGATGGATGGATGGGTGGATGGGTGGATTGGTGGGTGGGTGGGTGGATGGGTGGATGGGTGGGTGGATGGGTGGATGGATGGGTGGATAGATGGGTGGGTGGATGGGTGGATGGCTGGGGTGGGTGGATGGGTGGGTGGATGGGTGAGTGTGTGGGTGAGTGGGTGGATGGGTGGGTGGGTAGTTGGGTGGATTGGTGGGTGGGTGGATGGATGGGTGGATGGATGGGTGGGTGGATGGGTGGATGGGTGGGTGGGTGGATGGATGGGTGGATGGATGGGTGGGTAGATGGGTGGGTGTGTGGGTGTGTGGGTGGATGGGTGGGTGGGTGGGTGGATGGGTGGATGGATGGGTGGGTGGATGAATGGATGGGTGGATGGGTGGGTGGATGGGTGGGTGGATGAGTAGGAGGCATTGAGTGGATGGATGGATAGATGATTAGATAGGTGAATGAGTGGACAGCTAGGTAGACAGATAGACAACATCCCCATCCACAGAATCACGCCACCAGCTACATCTTCCGCAATTCCATCAGGTCTTAAGCCACAGCTCCCAGCCCACCGCCCTCCCTACCACCACCCCTCACCTCAGTTCCCAAAGGCTCAATGGAGAAATGGCTGGTGCCGACAGAATTGCTGAAATCAATGGATCTCCAGGCCAGAGCAAAGCGCGAGAGGTGCCAAAGGCGACCACAGGGCCGAGCAGGCCTCTGCTGCCCCTGCCAGGATGGGGGAGACTGTAGCCACAGGTCTCACGTCGGCTGTAAGTGGGAGCCTCGTGCAAGGTGCGCGTGCTCTGTTCTCCACGCCCTCAGAACGAAGCCCCCACGCCCCTCCTGAGGGGGCCACACTCTTTCCTGACAGTCACTGACACTGGCCACGATGGGCACTCCACAAACAGCAGCTGCGGTGCTGTGTGTGCAGCAAGCACCGCCCACCCAGTCCTGTGCGTCCGTGACCCACGGACGCGGGCACAGAACACGGGCACGCCCGTGACCCTGAGGCACACCAGCTCAGGCCTCGGCGCCGGCGCCTCAACTCTCAGAGCAGCATGTAGTAGAGTGCTGGTCTACGTGACCCCACCGGGGTCAGGACACGGGGCCGGAGGCTACTTCGGGGGTCTTCCTTCAGCTGCCTCTGTCCCCGCCACAGCAACATTGCTAGCTGGCGGGGGGGGAGGGGTCCCTGAGCCCGGGCGTCCACCGCACGCCATCGGAGGTCGCTCCCCCCAGCTCCTCGCCTCAGCTGCCCTGGGGGGCGGGGCGAGCTCAACTCCTCGGTTCCATGCAACCGAGGGTCCCAGGCAAGCACCCGCCGACCCGACCGTGCCGCTGAGACTCAGACCCGCAGGCTTTAGTCCATCCCGGCGGCCCCACAGGCCAGCGCCTGGCACCCGTCCACCCCAGGGACGCACACGCACACGAGCGTGGGAACTCAGACCCCAAGCGGGCCCAGTCTCCCCTCTGCAAGCCTGTGGCCAGCAGGACCCCAGGGGTACCCAGCAAAAGCACTACCCCTAGCGTTGGCCTTTCCAGGGCTAGGTGATCAGCAGGAGAGATGGCGGGGCCGGGGTTGGGGTGGGGGTAGGGTGGCCACCCAAGCCCACCGTGGGGCAGACCAATAAGTCTCTGTGACACGCATTAGCAAATTCATTAGCGAGATTAATTCTCCCCCAAGCAGCTGAGATCGGGTTAAACGGACTCGTCCAATGGTTTGTTGATTCCTTGTTGTTGTTGTTGTTGTTGCTAAGTTGATCTGCTAGGAAGAGCAGGGAGGCGGGAGCTCCCAGGACCAGACGCGAGAGCCCTCAGGCTGACCCGGTCCTCGGTTTCCCCATCCAAGCACTTAGGGGCCAGGGGGCCAGGTCTCCCCTCTCCCCGCCTCCTGAGGAGTGCTTGACTCGCTCGTGCTCCCCTTGAAAAATCAAGTAGGAGGCCTGTCGGGCCGGGCTGGATGCTGGAGATTAGATTGCATCTGTCTGGATATAAATAATTTACTGCTCGATGGTCAGAGAGAATTTAATTAGTTCTTGTTCTGCTGATAGAAGCAGCCCACCATTGCTAAAACATTTCACTCCGAATTAGCCTGAAAGGGGACAACAAGGCAATGCTAATTTTATACACATGACATCCCCTGCAGCTTCTGGAAATGTGCGTGCAGGCTGAGCACCACGCCAGGGCCGGGCTGCCACCCCCTCCGTGTCTAGGGGGCACCAGAGGCCAGGGGTGGTGGGCAGGTGGGGGGGAGAGAAGGGGATCCATACCGGAGCCCCAACTCTACCACCTCCCATCCCAGCCTTCTCCTCCCAGACCCTGACCAAAGGAACAAGGATCTCCCCAATAGCACGACAGGGGTGCAGGCGAGGGGCTCCCCCCCACCCCAGCCACGCAGCAGGAGAGACTCTGGAAAGACCCACTGTTCTCTGGAGTCATCCTGCTGGGTACCAGCCTCCCACCTGCCTGGAGAAACCACAGCTCAGACTGCAATCCGAGACAGCCAGGGCTCGCCTACAAGCAGCCCGCTGCCTGGCGTGAGTGTGTGTGTGTGTGTGTGTGTGTGTGTGTGTGTGTAGGAGGGTGAGTGAGGGGGGTAGGGGGACAGCCCGAGAGCAGGAAGGCCTGGCTTGTCCCGAGGTCCCCTCCAGGAACATTGGGAAAAAAAGAAGCAGAGCTCAGAAAACAGCCAGCTGGATCGATAGCCCACAGAAACCACTGCAACAACAACGACAGCTTAAAAAAAGAAAAAAAAAAAAGGCTCTAAAATCCGAACGGCATAGTCAATGGGGCCTTGAAATCAAAATCAAAAACCTCGGAGGCATGTCTGATGAGAAGGAAGCTGACCGGCAGGCCAGCCGCGGCCCGCCTCCGAGCAGACATTGTCCCTTCAGAGACGGTGGCCCGGCCAGGCAGGAGAGCCCTGTGTCTGCCTGCAAAGAAAGGGCAGGCGGCGGAGGCCCTGGGCCCAGCCCGGAGGGCGGCCGGCAGGGTCCACGGGCCCGCGGGCTCCTCCCTCGGACCTGCCAGACATCCCCGCTCAGAACACGGAGCACACAATCGCCACGACCTGACCGGCATCCTGTGTCAGCGCGTCTTTCTAAAACCATTGTTAGCACTATAGAAAGGGGGGGGGGTGTAATTGTTCCACTCGGTACGGATCTGACTCCCCGCAAGATTCCCTCTCTATACAGAAGAGGGATAGAACATGTCTTCTGCTGCTCTCTTTGCGTTGCCTTTGTTCTGTCTGGAGGGTGGGGGACCGGCTGATCCGTTCTTCGGGGTGTTTGTCTGCCCCCCCCCCCAGCCCCCAGCCTAGCATCGGGTCAGAGGGCAGGTCTTTTGCTATTTGCTCCACCGTAATGTGTTCTGTGGCGTGCAGAGCTGTCACTTAATAAACATGCGCGGGGCCAGAGCCCAGGGCAGGGCAGAGGTGAGAGTTCTCTCCTCATTCACAAAGGACGGGTGTGGGGACTGGAAGAGTCATGCGAAGCAGAGAGGCACCAGCGAAGTGCTTTCTGCCTCTCATCTCCTTCCTCCCAGCCCCCATGCTCAGCCATTAAGCAGATGGGTGACCAGAGCCTCCTTGACATCCATCCCTCGTCCAAGGTCGCAGAGCTCAGGGACAGGGACCAGCCCTAAGCCCCGGCCTGCTGGCTTCCTCTGGGATGTCAGCCGGCTCCCCTTGAAAGCCGGCTCCAGCTGGACTGTCTCCTGCTGGCTGAGCCACCTTCCCTGGTGCCCTGAGGCTGGGGAAGGACGCTCGCTCGGGTCCTACCCCAGTCTGGAACCCCAGAAACGTGCCAATGGCACTGGGAGCAAAGCCCCAGGCTGGTGCAGCAGGCCCTGTCTGTGTGCTAGGACCACTAATGGCGGGGGGGCGGGGGGGGCAGGGCAGAGGCCACTGTGGCAAAACCAGGAATGCAGGCAGAGAGGAGCTCGGTATCGTTTCCACCTGTTAAATGGGCAAAGGTGAAGCCGGGACCATGGTGCACTCCGGGCCGGCTGTCACTGCGGGCTCCCACATGCGAGCTAAAGAGGAGCAGCCTCTTTATATGCCACCCACCCCCCCGGCCCCCAGGATGCTTTAGCAAGGCACTGGAACCCTTAGAACATCTGTGGGGTTCTATTTCCACATAGTAACCATGCAGAAGAATTAGAGGCACGGAGCAACAGGCACGGAGAGAGGTTAACCAAAGCACCGTAGAGATGGTGCAGAAACATCTGGAAGCCATCTAATCAGCCAGGAGTCGGGGAGGGGGGGTTCCTCCAGTCCAGGGCTAGTCAGCAGTCACTGGAAACCATGGTTTTCAGGGCTGCATGCTTAAAAGCACAGAGTAGCCAGGCACTGGCTACAGGCACCTGCTATCCTAGCTACTCAGGCTGAGCTGTGTGAGGATCCCAGTTCGAAACCAGCCAGGACAGGAAAAGTCTGTGAGATTCTTATACACTACTCAGAAAAAAGCTGGGAGTGGCGCTAGTGTGTGTACTCCACACCTGTAATCCCACCGCTCAAGAGGGGGAGGCAGAAGGATCTTGAGTCCACTCCAGGCAAGATTAGAGGGACCTTACAGTGAAAACAAGATGCGAAAGGTTGGGGATATGGCTCAAGAGGCAGAGCACCAGAGTCCCGGGGTCCAATCCCAGTGCTGCAAAATCAGGGGGTAACTAACCCTGACCACGGGACTTTGACCCACGATGGCTGCATACAGCCGCTGTGTAACATTGTTCTAATTTCGTTTTAAAATAGATATTCTCTTCAAAAAGATGAGTTGGAAACAAACCAACATATTCTCTCCCAGAGGGAAGGTGAAGGTGAACACAGGCTTTTGTGTCACCATCTTTACACTTCCCTGTCCATTTTCTACTTTTTTTTTTAACAAAGAGAAAATGTTTACTATGATCATAAAAAAAAAAATTCTCCATAAGTAGCAAAGAATAAATTTAGCACTTTTTTTTTTCTTGGCTGGAGAAATCCATGCTGGAGGCTTGCTTGTCTGTTCAAAGCCCTTTTTATAGCAGCACACGGAGATCGGAACGCGGGACTCTGGGAGAGCTCTGAGCAAAGCAACGCAGAGGCTCCCCTTTCCTTCTGGGAAAGACACTTCTAGAAATCCACTTGAGGCCCCTGGGGGCGTCTAAGGCATCTGTGCCAGGGTCGCCCGGCTCCAGTGTTTGCTATCTTTCTGACTCCATCTTCCCCCCGCCCCCCAGTACCTAGTGGGTTTGAGCGCTTGGCGATTTGGCCCCGTACTTTATATTCCCTCCCCCTAAACCGTCCCCTGCTTGATTCAACCCTTCGTTCCGGCTCGCTGAGATATATTTAGCCCTCACTCTGAAGCCCGCTCAGCCCTCCTCCCGGCTCCGTGTCACCCTCCGATTGAAGAGCTCCCCCACCTATGTCCCGAGCCAAGCCATCAGCCACCACAAAGAGCAGGAAGCAGGTGTTGCCAGAACGGGCGGGCGGTGCAGCTCTAGAAAGCAGCCTCCCAGTTCCCTCCACTTGCTAATCAGCTTCTATTTGTTGTTTGACCAATTGTGAAGGAGGATGAGCCCGTGGTTTGAATGGGGACATTTTGGAAAGCTGTCATGGTTCCTGTCTGAGCTCGCGGGGCTACGTCTGGGTCTTCACCCATCCACTAAGAGGCAGCCGGGGCCTGAGGATCTTCCTGGGCCCCGGCCCCGCCGCGTCCTGCATGCCCACCGTGACTCTCAGGTGCACCCAGGATCTGGGGAAGGGCCGGCGTGGGCCTTGGCAAAGGATCACAGCAGACCTGGAAGCCAAAGCCCAGAGCCTTTCCCAGCATGCTTTTGGGCGAACCAGCCAGTGAAGGGGAGGCAGGACTGGCCCCCAGGGAACCAGGCCGCTCTCTCTCTGCCCGAGATGTCAGCTTGCCCACGGGACCGGGAGCCCCGGGCTGCCTGTGGCTGCGGCGGCCGAGCCCAAGCAGCTTGTCCTGACCTTCCAAGGCACGTACGTGGCCTGAGCCTGCTGCTCCCCATCAAGAGTGACACTGGCCTCCGGTCCCCAAGGCCTCCTGGGGCTCAGCACCCCTGACCATGTCCCCAAGGAATTGGAACTCAGGACCTCACAGTCTCCTGGCTGGCTTGACCAGCTTGTTCGTTCAGGTGGTACTCTACCACTTGGTCCGTGCCTCCAGCCCTGCTTTTTGAACGACTGTTTTCAAGATGGACTTTTCTGCTGTGATCCTCCGGACCTCAGCTTCCTGCATAGCTTGGATTATAGGTATGAGCCACGGGTGCCAGACCCTCCCCCCACCCCAAGTGCTTTAAAAAAAAAAAAAAAAAGAACGTGCTGAATGTGGAGCCGAGAGACAGGTCACGGCCCGCCATCGTGAGGCCGCAGTGTCACATGACAGGAAGGGTGGGATGCCAGCGCGGCATGAGGATGAAGAGGGACCCCGAGGAAGGACTTTCATGACGCTAGCTCGGGGTCCCGGGCCTGCTGTTCACTGACTCGCTGCCAAGGACGATTGTCATCATTGCTTGAATTTCCCCCTCCCCCCAGCCCTGAGCGAAATCCGGCCCTGTCCCCCCTCCCCTACCCCCAGGGCCCCTCTCCAGCCCGGCCCGTGGCCAGCGGTGAGAACAGCTCCCCCGTTAGTCTCATTTCAGGCTCTCAATTCTCTCTCCCAGCTCAGAAACAGGGACTGAAATTGAAGTGGATCCGAATAACTTTATCAGATTGCATTAAGCCTGGAGTCTTAAATTTGTGATACAGAGTTTTCATTAAGTCCTGAGGCGGCCTTGCAGTATCTCACTGTATCTCTCAGTATCATGTTGAGCTCCTGCGGTTAACAGCCCAGCAAAAGGGACCAGGAATAGATACGCATAAACTCGCCCACACCCGGGGTGCCAGACACCCCCCTGTGCTTCTAAGCGGGGTCTGACCCAGAATCCCTGGAGAAAGAGGCCTGTGTGCTTACTCCTGGCCTCCATTTGCCCCAAGAGCAGGCCCCAGGACTCAGGGCTCCTGACGGCCCCGCCCGGTGAATTCCAGTTCTGTTTTGCTTTTTCACTTTTTCCTTTCGGGGGAGATTTGAACTCGGGGCCTTGCACCTGCTGGGCAGGTGCTCTACCGCTTCAGCTACGCTCTCCCCCTTAGGATGCTAATTAGCATTCCCATTGTACCTATGAGGAAGCCCCTGAGACCCCCTCCCCTCTAGCGGCAGAGTCCTGAGCCCCCAGCCCACTCAGCGCAGACCCTGGTCAGTCGGTACCTCCACACAGAGCCCGTGGAGACCTGAGATCTTCCAGACACTTCTTGTGCTCTGAGGGGGGCGTGAAGGGCCCAGGCCCGCGGCCAATGCGAGTCACAATGTCCCCAACGCTTCAAAATGAGAGAGGATTTCAGCTGCGCTCTCCACGAAGAAGCGAGAAACCCGACAGGCAATGGATACACTAATTACTCAGATTGCTAACTCCACGCTATATAGACAACGTATCAAAATATCATTCTGTATCTCTAACTATATATATATAATTATTTGTCAATCAAAAGTAAAATAAAAACATTTTAAGCCTGACGTTAAATGATAAGATACAGCTTAAGTAATCTGAGAGAGGACGGGAAATGCCCCCTCCCAGGGCCCAGGACAGAGGCTCCCCACCACCGGCGTGCCCACCGCCATCGGGGTCCCGCTCACCCCTCTCCCTGCTCACCCAGCTCTGCGGACGCCCAGAGGGGCCCCCGGGCACCGGGCCGCTCCGTGGGACCCTGGAACGTGAGAATGATGACCGTTAAGGGAGCAGCCTGCGCCAGCCCAGCCCCCACGCTTCCTGCCCCCCCG
The DNA here is from genome assembly GCF_023159225.1 of Perognathus longimembris pacificus. Classification (NCBI taxonomy): domain Eukaryota; kingdom Metazoa; phylum Chordata; class Mammalia; order Rodentia; family Heteromyidae; genus Perognathus; species Perognathus longimembris. Next base: position 54,502,365 of record NC_063177.1, read on the forward strand.
CCCCCCGCCCCACCCTGCCCCCCTCCCTGACTCAGGAAAGCTCTCCACTAGAGAACAAAACCATCGCAGGGCAGACACGCCCTGTGCGGTATGGGGAACGCACACTCAACTTGCCCTGCTCGCCGGAAGTTCAAGTTTAACCGGCACCCCGCATCGTAGCCCTCAGAGCCTTGTGCGCGGGCCGGTGCCCCCCCCTTCCCCTCCTCTTCCATCCTCAGCCCTCCCCGGGGGGCGCGTGGAGGGGCAGGGCCTGGCCTGGCCACGCTGGCCACTCCTGCGGGAGGTGAGGCGTCCGCACGCGCGCTGCTGGAAAGCCAGGGCCCCTCCCCCGGCCCCGTCCACATAGCCAGCGTGTCCAGGCAGGACGGGGGGCCCCCGTCATCCGTGGAGGCCACAGCCCCGAGGACCCCCTCCGCGCTGCTGAGGAGAGAGGCCCTTTCAGCCCTTGGGCCGGCGCAGGTGCCCGGCCCTCGAGCGGCCTCTCCAGCCCACAGCTGGGCCCACTTGACGGGAAGGGCGGCTCTGAGCACCGGCCCCATCTGCGCCTCCTTCTCCCGGCCGGCCTTCCAAAACCCCTCTGTGTCTCACTGATTGTTTCCGCCCTCCCATCTTCATCTGGAACTTTCCTTCCCCCGCCCCTCCCGCCGGCACTGTCTTGCCTGGCTCACTGGTCCATGTCCCTTATCGAACCTGCCGGGTGGGGGAAGGGAGAAAGGGCCACCAAGGTCATTCCACCACCAAGGTCACGGCCACGGCCCACCCTCTGAATCCCAAGGGTCCGTAGACCTCGGGGACCCGCGGGGACCCCCCCGGTCCGGGAGTGGCGGTGGGTATCGGCTCTGTGGCGCTTCTCCCGCTGGAGCGCCTGTGTGTCACTAAGAGGGGACCCCCTCGTCCAGACTTTACGGCCTGACGGGCCCAAGGGGGTACCCTCAAACCAACCTGTCAGCCCCAGAGGACCCTGAGGTGTCATCCGGAGCTCCGCCGGGCGGGACACGTGTCATGTCCAACCCAGCCTCGGTGTCTCCCTCACACCCAAGAAGCCGTCTCAGCTTGTCTGGGAACAGGCAGAACTGGGGCACAGAGAGCCCCCCTTCCGCTTGCCAGGTGGCCCAGCGCTGGCTGGAGCTGCCACACATCACAGACCCTGGGGGCCCACGGTGGGGCAGGGGACGGGGAGCCCCCGGGATGAGTTCACATGCTAGCTTTCCCCACGGCCTAGCCAGTGCCCCAGGGGAAGGCAGAGGACGCAGCACCCATGGGGGGGGTGGGGGGGACAGGTCCCCCAAGGCCCCTGCCTGGAGGGAGCCGGCAGCGTGAGCTTTGCCCGCCCAGGCCCCGGTGCTGGCACTCAGCCCGTGACTCCCCATCACTCCTCAGAGCCGGGCTTCGGGGCCCCCCGCGGAGCCGGCGTGGGTGGCAGTGCCCACGAGCTCCTCGGGTGAAGCCCCGGGGGACCCCGCTGGCCCCCCACCTGGCCCGGGTCCTTGTGTCCTCGGGCTGCAGGCTGGCTGGCTTCCGGGTGGCAGCAGGCGGGCAGGGCCCACGGCGATGGCTCCGGGTGCGGCCTTAGAGATTGGGGGGTGGGGGGGGCCACCCCGGATGCAGGAGCTGTGGGACTCCCAGATCCTCAGATAGCTCCTGGTTGCCCAGAGACCCTGCCCCGTGCACCACAGAGCAGCACCGCGAGCGGGCAGAACGCGCAGAGCCCCGTGGCCCGTGGGGCCGATGACCAGGGCCCTCTCCCTCCTCTGCACTGGGGTGGTGGTACTTACTTCTGGGGGGCCTGCGTGCCCAGGACGGACTTCCTCTCCCCTCGGGGACTTGGGCTCCCCCCGAAGGCAGGGTGAGGGCCGGGTTTCCTGCCCATCCTGGAAACCCTCCGGGCCTGGAGCCAGGGGGAGCCTTGCCCCGGGGCCTTTCCCTGCCCCCACGTGGGTCATCTATCTTGATGATGTCCCTTTGGCTCCGTCCTCTCTTCCTGTCTGCTCCTGTGGGTCATCCCACTTGAAATGTGCCCAGTCCTAGCCTCTAAGCCCCTCCTCCTCTTCCTCTTCCTCCTCCTCCTCCTCCTCCTCCTCCTCCTCCTCCTCCTCCTCCTCCTCCTCCTCCTCCTCCTCCTCCTCCTCTCTTGTAACTTTATCCATCAGCCAAGGCTCCTTCCTTCCACTCCTGAGCCCCACCATGCCCCACCATTTCCCAGACTTACAGCCCTACCTGCAGCCAGAGGGTCGGTCACCTTGTAACCGCTCCCAGTGGCTTCCCAGCTCCTCCCACAAAGAGGCATGGCCTGCATCCTCACTCCCGTAATCAAGACGGCTGGTGACTGAGGCCTGTCCTCAAACCCAGCTTGCTTCCCTCATCTAGGAACTCAGTCACCACCCTGAGAACGAGCCTCAGAAAAAGCCAGGGGACACCACAACCTGCCGTCCAGTCCAGCTAGCATCCACCCGCCCAGTCACCACGACTGCGTCACAGATGTCCAGCTGAGAGCAGCCAAGCACAGGCAGGTCAGCAAAGGCGCCTCGCCAGCACCTCAGTCTCAGAAGCAAGGATCGATGGCTATTGTTCTAAACTACTGAGTTTGAGGACTTGTTTGTTACACAGTGGTAGTTAACTGACACATACTCTTCCCCCTCAAGCCGTAAGAATCCCAAACTGCAGCCTGCTCCTCATATCCAGAGAATCCCACAGAGACGTGTGGCAGACTTCGCTCTGTAGGGCTTATAATTGAGTTGCTTGGTGAGATCCCTGGTTTAATTTCTCTTTTAACGTATTTTCAATCAGAAAGAGCAGAAACTGTTCAGAGCACCCCTGCGGATTCTCAGGAGCAGCCTCCCCTGGCTTTCTCTAGGGAGGCTCATCTGTCTGCCGGAGACCGTGTCCTTATACAGCTTTTCCTGTGTGAAAAATGTACCGTTTGCCTCCAACAGCAATCGGGGTGCTGGGTTGTGGGAGCTGGCGAGGCGGCTGGTGCCTTTTATGACTGTGAATTTGCAATCACATCCATGCGCAGCTGGCAATTCTGATCTGGATCCCGAGCACAAATAGAAGACATTTCCTTAAAACAGCTGGGAAAATTCCATGCAAGGCCGGGGGGTGGAGGGGGAGAGGAGGAGGAGGAGGAGGAGGAGGAGGAGGAGGAGGAGGAGGAGGAGGAGGAGGAGGAGGAGGAGGAGGAGGAGGAGGAGGAGGAGGAGGAGGAGCCTTCCCTGCCTCAGAGGCAGTAGAGTAAAATCATGCACCGTCTCTCTGCAGCCAGAGTCCTGTGGCGGCAGGGGGCAGAGGAGAGAGACGCAGAAGCACTGCCCTCCGCCCCCAGGACGCCCTGAGGACAGGAGCACAGCGGAGGGCGGCGGTGCAGGGCTGTGTCTGCCAATACGGGGCTTCTCCGGGCTTTGCAGCCTTCTGGCGGGCGCAGGCCCCAATGTCTACAAGCCAACAAAGCCCTGGAGAACAAGGGCTCACAGCACGGGGCGGGGGGCGGGGGGGCGGGAGAGCCAAGCTCCTCCCAGGGCAAAGTGGAGCCCCCCGTTTTTGCTCTTGCCCTAACTCATCTGATCCGATCTGTTTGCTCCTCCCGGGGGCTCTGCGTTCAAGAAGACAATGTCGGCTTCGGGTCCTCCGGCTCAGGCTGCAGGCCGGGGGGGGGGGGGGGGGGGGGGGGGGAAGAGGGGCCTGCTACCAAACCCTCCCCCGGCTGCTTCCAGTGCCCAGCACACACGCTTGCCCCAGCCAGGGGGAAATAATAATAATAATAATAAAGGAATCCCCCACCCACCAACCACCTTGCCTTCTTCAGCTTCAGTTCCCCGTAGGTCAACTCCAGCCCCAAAATAGCGAATGGAAAATTCCAGAAACAACCCTCTCCTAAGGATCCAGTTGCGCGCGGGTCCTCACGACCTCCTGACCTCTCGGGCGTCCCTCCAAGCCGGGCTCCGCGCTGGGCTCCCTGCCCGCCCGCCGCAGTCCAGCCCGCCAGATCCCCTGAGCCCCGCCGGGGCCCTTCGCGGCTTGGGTGCCGTCCGCCAGGACAGCGACTCGCTTCCCCACCGCGGAGCGTAGGCCTCATCGGGGTACGTGTGCGTCGGGCGGGGCTGCACCGGGGCTGCCTCCGGCCCGGGGGCCAGGTGCCCTGGTTTGTGGGTCGGTTCGTTTTGTGCCATCTCCCTCACTGGGGATTAGAGAGCCGCCGGCCCTGGCCCCAGGACCCACGCACACCACGGCTGGGTGTGCTCCTGCAGACCCCAGCCTCCTCCCGGGAGACCCCACAGACCCCCACACGGGTGCCCTGGGCACCCACACCCCCAGGCAGACGCCCGCAGGGAAAGGGTCAGAGGGTCACACCAAGTAAGAGTGCCTGCCCGGGCTAGGAAAGAGGGGGGAGGAGAGGAGGCAGGCAAGTGGGAGGGGCATTAGGGAGGGGGCAGGCGGGGGCGGGGTGCTCCTCCCGCCCCCAGGCCCCAGGTGTGGGGTGGGTGCCTCGGAGGCAGAGCTGAGTCGGGCAGAGCTGCCTGAGCGGAATTGCTCTTTGTTTTGGTGACAAATGACGGTTCCCTGGGGCCGGAGCTGCTCGCAGCTCTTCACACAAATAAGCTTCCAAAACTAGCAGGCCGCCCCTTGCCAAGTCTGAGGCTGGTTTTGTTTTTTTTTGCCTTCCCAACCTCCTGGCCCCCAACGCAAATTGCCTTCCCAGATGGGACTCCTCCCAGCAGGGGAGGAGGGGTCCCCTCCCCACCCCCGCCCCGCCAGGCCGAAAGGGGCCTGCTAGGTCAGGAAGGGAGGCTGGGGGTCAAGGACACTCGCGGGGGGCCCTGTGTGCATTCGGAGCAGCCCCGAACCTGGTGGAGCAGAAAAGGGGGGCCCTGCCCGAGCCCCGGTGCCCCGCCCACCCACGCCCCTGCCTGAGCCCCGGTGCCCCGCCCACCCGCGCGCTGCCCACCCACGCCCCTGCCCGAGCCCCGGTGCCCCGCCCACCCGCGCCCTTGCCTACCGGTGCGCCTGCCCACCCGCACCTGGGGTGGGCTATCGCTGCTCCCTGGCATCCAGGGGTCAAAGGAGCCAAGGCTGTGGGGTACACGCAAGTGCTGGGAAGCATTCTCATTGGACAAGTGCTGTGGTGGGCCGGGCGGGTCCCACCCAAATCAGAGCAACCTTCCAGGACCCTGGGGTGTGGCCCGCTGGCCGCCGGGCTCCAGCAGAGGCAATGGCTGCGAGTGGCCGGCCTGGAGGCCACAGGGGGCAGGCCTGGGGGAGGAGGCCCACCTGGAGGCCTGGGGCAGGCCTGGGGGAGGGGCTCACCTGGAGGCCACAGGCGTGGGGGAGGAGGCTCACCTGGAGGCCACAGGGGGCAGGCCTGGGGGAGGGGCCCACCTGGAGGCCACAGGGGGCAGGCCCGGGGGAGGAGGCTGGCCACTTCCCACACCTGGGGTGGCGTCCTTCCATCCTCCTGGTGCCTGCTGGGCCCTGCAAGTGGGGCGTGGACGCTCCGTCCCTCCCGATTCCCAACGCCAGGCCTCCAGGAAGGGAGGCGAAGAGGGTCCCCCACAGTTACAGATCCAAGAGCCCCCCCAGAGCCCCACAGCCTGCCTGCACGGGGAGGCGTCTGCCCTTCGAGACGCGGGCGAGGCCGGCAGGCTGAGCCCACCTGCTTCTTTGCATTCCAGAACTCTCGGGGAAACCCGCGACGCGTGGTGACGCCGAAGCCATCCGCGGGCGGGCGGGCGGGCGGGCGGGCGGGCGGGCGGCCCCGGTGCCCGGAGTCACTGCCCCGCAGAGATTGCAAGGCGGACCCCGGTGCCAGGCGCGGGCCCGCACGAGAAAGACCAGGCGAGAGAAGCGGGCAGAGGATGGCCCTGCCGGTCCCCGCCCCCCCCCCTTCCTCCAGCTCAGGCAAGGAGCCAGCCCTGCCCCCTCCACCCACAGCCCCGACCCATCTGTCCACACGGCTGCGGGGGCGGGGGGCGGAGGGCATGGCCACAGCCGGCTTCTCCACAGGCGCCGAGGTGGACAGGTGCCACCGCAGGAGCCGGAAGAGAGGGAACGCCCACCACACACACGCGCGCGCGCACACACACACACATGGGATCTGCCAGGGGGACACGAGCACCGAGAGGGGGCCCCTCCTGGGAAGACCTCGTAGGCAGAGGCTCCCGGGTGGACCCCGCCTCAGCAGGAGCCGGGGTGCAGCCTGCCTGCCCCCCTCTTCCCGTCTCCCTTTCCCGCCCCGTTGTTCACGGGTGTGCACAGGCCGCGCTGCCCGTGCGCGTGACGGGGCTGTGGTTAAGTGAGGTCTCGGCTCGGGACCCGCAGTTCCCCGACGGTGGCGGGCGATCTTGGGGGGATCGCTCTCTTCACGGGGCGGCGAGGCCCGGCTTCCACTCAGCCTTCTCCCTCCCCCCCCCAGCACGGAAAGGGGCCGCTCCGCCCTGGCACCGCAGAGAATCTTCCGGGGGTGGGGGAGGGTGGGGGGGGGGCCCGGGAGGAAGGGGCGGGAGCTGGGAAAGCCTGCAAGGAACCCTCCCTTAATTCAATGAAATTCTAAAATAATCTAATTTCTGGGAACCCGCGCGGCCTGATTGCTGTAGATAACTTCGCGATGTGATTGCCTCTCCTAGAAATCTTAAGGGTTTTTTTTTTCTCTCTCTGCTGTGTCTTGATTTTAAATGAGAAGAAGGGGACGCGTGGGGCTCCCCTCGGCCCCCCCGGCAGGAGTTCAGGTCCCCGCCTGGGACAGGCGGCCGGGCCCTGTGCTCCGGCTGCACCTGCTCCCCCGCCGGTCTGCCAGGACCGGAGATTGAGAGAGGGCAGCGCCGTGGGAACCCAGGACACGAACAAGCCCTGCCCACTGGGGAGACAGCCGGGGGACCCGTCCTCCAAACTCCCCTTCCCCTTCCTGATCACCCGGGGGGGGGGTGGAGGGGACACGGGCCAGCTCCTCAGCACCCAGGGGGTGTCGAGGGGACAGGGGTCCCAGCCCCTGATCACCAGGGGGCATGGGGGGGACACGGGGCCCGGCTCCTGTGAACTTGGCTCTGTCCTCATTTTCCGGACTCACGACAGTCCCTCCCACACCCCTCCCACACTGAGCAGCACCACTGTGTACCACGGGGTGAAAGGTCATCCTCCCCCCCCCCCCGCCCCAGTGGCTTCTCTCTGGAGTAGACAGGACCTGGGGGTTAAAATCCAATGGAGTGCCAGAATGTTCCTTAAAATGATGGGGAGGGCGGGGAAGGGACAGCCAGGCACTGAGGCCCAGGCCTGTAATCCCAGGTGCTCGGGACACAGAGATCAGGAGAATCAAGGCTCCCGGGCAACCAACCCAGGCAAAACGTTACCGCGACCCCATCTCACTGCCTCAAGTGCGCGTGCGGTAGTAGACCTATGTGATCACGGCTATGCAGAACGCAGAGGCCGGAGGATCACCGTCAAGAGCAGCCCAGGCGTACACGTGAGACAGACCCCATTCAAAGCTAACGAATGCACAGCAGGCCGGAAGCTGGACAGGGCTCCAAGTTCAAACCCCAGAGCCACCACACGAAGGCCCAAAGCTTGTGGGAGCTCTGGGGATGGAGGGCGTGACCCTAGAAGGTCTTCTTTCTCTAAGGTGCCATGGCCTGGCCCCCCGCATTTTCTGGGTGCCCCCTGTGCTTTCGCCAGCCCCTCCCGGGCCTCCAGTGCTGGGCCTGCCCGGGACCCGCCCCAGGCCTACTGCCCCCTGGCAGCTGAGCCCCAAGCTCTGTGAGCGGTTATCACCGAGGCCGGCCTGGCGGTGGAGAGCGGCGGGCGCAGCCATGGCCGTGTCAAAACAGGACTGCCTTGTCTGCCATCTACGATTCTCTAGTCCGCTTCCGCGCTCCATCGCCAGCCCCTGCACACGCCGAGGCCCCTGAAGACGCCTCCCCTGCCGCCAGCCCCAGGGTCACACACACCGCGGAGTGTTAGGATAGCTTCCAGCACAACCAGCATCTTGTAGAACCACCTGGAACGTGCCCAGCATTGTTTCCCCTCCCTTCCACCTACTCCTCACTCCAAACCCAGGAAAGAGGGTGGCTCACAGGCAGACCTGGGGCCTCCCCTTTTGCAGAGCTCCAGGAGAACAGGTGCACACACTCGCAGCTTCCGGAAGGTAGGGAAGGAAGCTCACGTGACTGGACACTCAGCCCAGAGGAACCCACAGGGCACCGCCCACCATGGCCAACCCCACCGGCAGAACCCAAGTCCATTTCCTCTCTGGGCGGAAACCGTAGTGGCTTTCCTGAAAGTCAGCTGGGTCCTTGTCCCTCTGGCCGCGCCCTCCTGTCCCCCTCCTCCCTGGCCCTTCCCGACCAGCAGACATGTGCTCCCCCCCCCACCCCCGGTGCGGCTCTTGCCCAGGGAGCACAGAGGAGGAGGAAGAGGAGGAGGAGGGGGAGGAGGGTGTGCAGACACCTCCCCCAGCTGTCCTGTCCCGTCCTTCCTCACCCATACTCCCCGGGGGGGGGGGAGGGGGCTCTGCTCATCGACCCTGACATTGTCCACGCCAGCGCCTGCCCCCCCAGCAGGACGGGAGGCGCCAGGAACGTCCCGTACGCCTTCACCATCCACTTAGCCCACCGTCGGGTTCCCAGGAGGCTTCGGGAGGAACTCACTGCCCCCCCCCACCGCAGCCAGCCACAGGCGTGGGAAGAACCCCCTCGGGGTGCACTCCCAGTAGTCCCCCTGCACGTGCCATTCTGCTGAAGGCCGCGCGGGACGCACAGGCCAGCCTCGTGGGGAATCCGGGCCAGCTGCGGCGGGGGGGGGGGGGGGGAGACGAGGACCATGTCGCCCACCCCCTGCAGGCTCGCAGAAGGCTGTTCCAATCCGGGCCCAGCCCAATGCGGGGCCCCCTCTGCTGTCTGTCCCCACTGGGCTGGGTGGCCTCCCAGGCGGCACTGGGGTGAGGAGGGACGGGCACCCGGGGGAGGTGGGAAGGACGGGAGGCCTGGAGGCACCTGCAGCTGCCCCCCCTTCCATCCCCACCCCCCCCCCCCGGCACTGCTAAGGACCCCACCCAGGCTGTGTGAGAAAGAAAGACGGCCCTGGCCTCCGCCTCCGCCTCGGCCTTCAGGTGGCTGGGAGCGGACAGCCCTTGGGGCTCCACACCCCAATGCACCAACGTCCAGACGCTGGAGGGGGCAGCTGAACCCCAGGACGCGGCCACTCGCGCTGCTGCTTCCTGTGCAGGCTGTGCAAGCCAGGACCGCAATGTGGGCGCCCGGGGCTCCCCCTAAAGCCTCCGCGGGAGAAAGAAGTCCCGATGCCTCCTGGTAGCCCCACCGGGAGAGGAAGGAGTCGTCTGGACAGATGCGGACCTGCCTTCCCAATGGCTGCCCTCTCCCCACGGCCAGTGCACCCCCAAAGCCCCCTGCAGAGCACCCCCATCAGAAAGCAACGCCTGGCCGCATCCCACAGCGCAGGAAGCACTTCCTGATTTACTGCCGGCTGGAGGAAGCCTGCAGGTAGGGCACGCTCCAGCATGCTGCTGTCCCCACAAGGAACAACCAAGTGCAAAGAGCATCCCGAGCCAATGCGTGCGTGCACGCCTCGTGCACCCCTGTGCACACGCACACGCTGGCCCCCTCCTTGCTGTGAAGGACCTTCACTTAAAACGATGTCGCCTCTGTTCCGGCTGTCATTCCTTCTGTGTGGGAGGCTGACTCCGTCCCCAGCACCCACACTCCATAATCCTGGACAGTCCCCACGGTCCGCGACACCGGAGCTCCGCCCGGACCCGCGCCCCTCATAGGCCAGGAAGTGGAGGAGGGCTTGAACTCCCACTCCAGCGGCGGCACCGGCTCCACCGAGAGCAACAAAGAACAGGCACTGGGCACGCCTCGCCAGTAACCATGGCAACCGCGGGAAGCTTAAGACGCTAAGTTTGTGAGCTCTTCGGCGCTTGGGTGGGTTGGGTTGACGCCTTCTTTCAGATCACAGATCCTGCCAGGCCCTGGTGGTTCACGCTTATCATCCCAGCTACTCGGACGGTTGAGAGCTGAGGTTCACAGCCATGGCGGTGTGATAAATACGCTCTCCAGGAACCACAGACATGAACACGAAGAACTGTCTCAGCCAGACAAAACCCGGGAGACCCGGCAGGCAAGCTCACCAAGCAGGCCGGCTGCTCCCTATTTATCCCCACCACAGCAGTCCCCGCCCCTCTGCCCAGATTGGCTGGAGGGGCTCACGATCTGCTCCTGATTGGCTAACTTGAACAGGGTAAAATGCATTTACATAAACTGACCGTCAAGAGACCTCTGGAATAAGAGGAACCTGTCATCTCAAAACATACCCACACCCTCTGCTATTTCTGGAACAATCTGAGATGTGTCTTCATTCCATCCTGGGGAAAAAACATAGTTAAGATAAAACTTGACGTTTCAAAAATCCTCCCTTACCCCAAAGCAGTTCCTCTTCCTGGAGTACTTGCTGATATTGTCTTACCAGAATAATCAACACGAGCCCAGCCACCAGGCCCGGGCAGGACCCACTGTGATAGAAAAGATAGTTTTTTCTCACACCAGGCCGAAAGTCCTTTCTGTGAGACTCCTTAACCACCGAAAGAGCTGACAGTGGCGCTGGGGCTCAAGTGGTAAGCCTTCATTAAAAAACAAAAACCAGAACAGCTCAGAGCCGGGCCCCCGTGGCTCACGCCCTAGCTATTCACGAAGCTGAGATCTGGAGCGCGGGTCCCAGCTCCCGAGTCTGGCCTGCGGCCCCGGCCGGCCAGCCTGCTTTTTACGGTTGCGGATCCAGCTCCCGAGTCCGGGCCGTGACCCTGGCCGGTCAGTATACTTTTTGCTTCCCCAATAAATCCACATTTTACTTGAAATAGAAGAAGCTGAGATCTGAGGATCGTGGTTCCAGGCCAGCCTGGACAGAAAAGTCCATGAGACTCTTATCTCCAATAAATTCCTCAGCAAAGGCTGGCAGGGGTACCGTGGCTCAAGTGGTAGAGTATTAATTAGTCTTGAGCACAAGAGACTTGGGGGCAGTGCTCAGGCCCTGAGTTCAAGCCCCAGCACTGACAAAAAAAAACCCCAACAACCCTCCCAAGCCCTCAGTTCAATACCCGGGACTGAAAAAAAGAAAACACAAAACGAAACAACGCTCAGGAACAGAGCCCAGGCCCTGAGTTCAAACCCCAAGACTGGTACACACACACACACACACACACACACACACACACACACACTAGGTAACAGATCCTATACAACACCAGCATGAACTCTGGGAGCCCATGTCCAAGGAGCTGCCCCAGACCCCAGACTGCTTCTGCACCACCTCCCCGAGCCCCAGTGCCAGAAGTTTCTGGGTCTGCTGCTGCTCTTCCCGGTGACTAGGAGCTGGCTCCCTGTCCACAGAGCTGGGGGGCCTTCCCAATCCCTCACCCCACCACAGCTCAGAGCCCCCGCCCCCACCCCAGGGTCCTGGCAGGCGCAGGAACTGCGTCGGCGCCCATTCCGCTCTATAGTCCAGACCCCTCGGGCCCCCGAATATCCTAAACCCACAGGGCGCGCTCCGGTTCCCGCGCGTCTCTCCGTGGGGAAGGGGGTCGGGCTGTCCACGAGAGCGTGCTCGGCCCCACGGCGTGTGCTCTCGCGTCCCGCACGCACCTGCGCTCCTGGGCGTGCGCACTCACCTACGCCGGGCTGAGACCCGGGGATCGCGGTTCAAAGCCAAGCCACGCACGCGGGAAAGCCCGTGAGGGGCTTGTCTCCAAATAACCCCCAGCGAGCTCGACGTGGGGCTGTGGTTCAAGTGGCAGAGCGCTCGCCCTGAGCGAGAAAAGCTCGGGGACAGCGCCCAGGCCCTGAGTCCAAGCCCGGGATCTGCACACACGTACATAAATAAAATAAGATCGCAGCAACTTCACCCCCATAGTACATAATACCAAGCACAGCCCACACCCCCAAACTCCGGGGATTCCCCCCCAGGGTGAAGACAGCCTCAGTGGAGGCGAATAGGATCCATCGCTTCCCTCCACGGGGGACGGAACCCCAGGGCGTCCTCGCACACGTGGCTGGGTGTGCGCTCACACACGCACGTGTGTGCAAATACACACACCCATGTTGCCGGCAGTGGGGCGGCCCCGCGGCCCCCCGTCACAACCGTGGTGCAGAGGCTGAGCCGCTTGGCTGTGAAAAGAGAAATAATGAAATAAAATAAAAAAAAAATTTAAGGGAGAAAAATCCTAAATAGCCCTTTCAGCCTTTTGGCGCATGTAATTGTAGTATCCAAGTTAATGAAAGACGCGGCCTGCTGGCTGGCTGAATAACCGCTAACGCCGTGGGCCCCTCACGTGGCGGCGGGGGAAGCCAGACCTCGGCGGGGAGGGGGGAGGGGCGGAGGGGCGGGGAACGAAGAGCGCTTCCAGGAATGACAAGTCTCCCACGCGGGATCGGATCAGCAATTAGCCCGTGGGAGGCCCGGGGAAGCGCTGGCATCTCATTTCTACAAAGACAAAGTTTCCTTGAGGAAATTGCCAGAGTCTTCCGGGGAGCGGAATAACGCGCCGCGCAAATGAAGAAGGATGAGCGGGCCGGGCCGAGGCCGGGGAAGCCGGGCTCCTGGCAGCCTGGCAGCGCCGCGAGGGCTGGGAGGCGCGGAGGAGCCCAGAAGAAGCGTCCCCGGGCGGTGCGCTCCGCGACACGCCCGGCACGCGCGCACGCGCAGGAACACGGCAGTGCGCGTGAATGTGCGCCCATTCGGTGCACGCCTGCCTTCCAGCGCCGTCCCCCCACAGACACCTGTGTGCACACGAGCACACACAGGAACACACTAGCGCACGTGAGCGCACGTGTGCACAGATCCTTTGCACACGCGTGCACACACACACACACACACACTGCTCTGACCCCGGAGCAGCTGGGCCCAGGGGTCTCAGGGCAGCCAGAGGCTCGGGGAACAAAACAACCTTGCAGGAGCGTCAGCCAGAACCTCCCCCCCCCCCCCCCCCGCCCACTGGAGGAGCTCCATGTGGGAGCACAGGCTGGGTACCGACGCCTCCTCCCTAGGAGAGCTTGTGGCGTGTCAGATCCCTACAGTCTCTTCCAGAACCTTCTTCACTCACACCGAGGGGGTTCCTGCCCTAAAGGCCCCGGGGGGACACAGCCTGGCTTCGCCGTCTAAGTGGAGGTGACTGATTTATTCGGACCATCCTGTCTCTTAACGACCCTGCTCTCCTCCAAGCCCGCGCCACGTTCATCGCCCATCAGGCAGGGGCTGAGAGGGACCGTAAATCTTCCCTCCCGGCCGGCCGCCCGGCGCTCCTCGCGGCGTGACCTCCAGCTGCCTGCCCCCCACCCCCAGCATCCCGCCTGCAGGCTGAGCTGGCTCCCAAGGAGAAGCGGGACAGCTGGACCAGGCCGCAGGAGACGGCGCGAGGCTGGCGGTCGCGGGCTCGGATCCCGGGGGGCCTCCGAGCAGGAGGCAGGGGCTCCCCTCCCCGTGCCGCCCCTGGAGACCTCCGCACGGGCCCCGTCGGCCACCCCCGGGCTCCGAGGCTCCGTCCCCCCCCTCCGGCGGCCGGCCCGCGGTCTGTCATCTTAGCGTGTATTAATGCATCTCAAAGTGGTAAGCATTATAGCTCAGTGATTACCTAAAGACTTCCTTTATAGCCCTCATTTTCCAGGGTTTATTACGCTCTGCAAAACCATCCAGGAGGGCTAGAATTTGCCAAGGCTGATGTCATGTATTTGCTTCGTGGGATTTTGGGGCAAACATGTGGCAGAGCGGGGAGGAGTGGGTCCGAGGGAAGCCAGTCTCCCACGCCGCGTCTGCCAGGCAGGGAACAGAGGCGCCTGCCGGGGGGGGGGGGGGGGGGCGGGGGGAGGGGCTAGGCGCGGGGGGGGGGGGGCTACGAGGTTTATTTGGCAGTTACAGCATGGAGAAATCCGGAAAGCAAGAGCAATAGGACGTAAACCTTAAGTAGATGGACACAGATTCCTCGGCCACGAGGACCACGCGCCAAGAGATTGGGGGGGATAGAGGGGACAGGACCCCCCTCCCCCCCCCGAAGGTCGGCTCCGGTCACCCACCCCAGCTGTCCAGACCTCGCCCATCGCCAGGCCCCAGCAGCCACAGAAAGGGCAAAGGACGCCATGGCACCCACGGGGACCGGGCTGCCCAGCCGCCCCCCCCTCCCCCTGCCTTCTGGGCGCCATTAAAGGCGCCGCGCTGTGGACGGACCGGGCAGGCTTCCACACCACGAAGCTCCACGCAGCCCCGGGCTGCCAGGAGCCCCGACTACACTATGACACCGCCGACCACGATCGGCACCTCGGCTTCTTCCTGCACATCTCTTCTCTGCTAAGATTCCAGAACCAAGACAAAAATCCCACGTGCCCCCGGACCGCACCGCCGCCAGGCAGGTGGCGAGCACACCCCGCCCCCCCCCAACCCCCCCAGGACCAGCGGCCGGCAGCGCGGAAGGCTCTCTGGGCCCTGTTCCCCCCGGCTTGGCTCTGCATTAGGCCCCTGCGCCGCGCGTGCTTAATGGCTCCGCGTCAATGAGGGAGCGTCGATCTTCCAGAAAGGCGGCGCTGGCGTTCTGTTTATTTCTAACAAAGCTACAGTCCTGAGACTCAAAACCCAGCTCCACACTGAAGGCTGGAATCACTCAGGCTGACCCGGAAGCTTCCAGGATGCATCCAGGAAGGAAGGAGGGCCAGGAATCTTCTCCCTTCCCCCCACTGGAAGAGCAGCAGCAGGCCTTGGCCTCAGGCCCATCTCTTGTCGTCTCCGGCTGCTCCTCGCCAAAGCCGAGGGGCCCGAAGGCAGTGCCAATCCTGCTTACAGTCGAGGCACAGAGGAGGAGCTGCAGGGTCCGACCCCAGGCCTTCCGGGCGTGCCCAGACCAGGGTGCCCCCCCCCCCCGCCACAGCCCCCGCTCCGGACAGGACCTCCTGCCCTCCCGCCTGATCCCCGGCTGGCCCTGAGGACATGAGCTGTAGGCCTGGAGCTCGTGGGGGCCCGTGGGTGGAAGAGGGGTTCTCTGCCGCCCCCTGCTGCACAGCAAGCTGGGGGTGCCCCAGCCTCGCACCTGCAAGCTCGGCTGCAGCCACCTTTCTTGAGGGCGAGAGCCACAGATCTCAGCCTCCTGAGGAGGCTGGATTACAGGCGTGAGCCACCACACCCGCCCGGGGAGCCACGTTAAAAGAGCATCCTCTGCTGGTAACCTGGAACCCCCAGAACCCATTTCCTCAGCCCGGCGCCTCGCCAATCCAAGCAGCCTATCTGTTCCTCTAGGGGTTGGCCGGCACCAGGGAAGGGGCGCGGTCTCCGTCGTGACCAGGCACCCCCACACAGACACAGCGTGGGCACGCTCCCAAGAGTGGGGCACTCTGACGTCTCAGAGCCTGCCCGGGCAACAAGCTTGGGAAGCAGACACGCCCTTCCCCGGGCAGGCCACCCACCTGCAGCCGCGCGGAGAGGCCTCGAGGGGAGTCAGTCACGCAGTCTGTTGAGGGGCTGTGAGCAGCCTCTCCATCCACAGCCTGGGGCGTGTCCTGAGGTGGGGGCGGCTCCCCAAAGAGCTGGTGGAGGGTGTGGGCAGGAGCTCCGTCCAGCTCCTTCTGCTCTTTGGATCTCAAGGAGCTGGCCCCGGGGCGGGGGAACACCGTGGCGTGTGCGGCAACTTTGCGGCAAGTGTGAACAAGGCATCCTGACACGCTCGCGCTGGAACAGAAGGTCAGAAAGCCTTCTCCTGGCCAGGACACCAGCTGGCATGGGGGCAGGCCGGGCAGGAAGAAGAAGGCACCATGGGGCAGGCCAGGCAGGAAGAAGAAGGCACCATGGGGCAGGCCGGGCAGGAAGAAGGCACCAGCAGTATACTTGACTCCGAGGTGCCAGAAAGCTCAGAGCTCAGCTCACACTCGAATTTCCAAGAGAAAAGCTCCAAGAAAAGCAATGTCGCTTTTTTTTTCCCCCTCTCAAAGAAGAGAAATGTCTTATTGGTCTCCAAACAACTAAAAGTTTAGTGCGAAATTATTTCTAAATGTACCTAGATAGTGTGCCTCTTTAAATCTTCCTACAAATAGAATCTACCTTGTTTATGTGTCAGTCCCAGGCTTGAACTCAGGGCCCTGAGCTCCTTTCACTCAAAACTCACACTCTACCACTTGAGCCACAGATGCACTTCTGGCTTTTTTTTTTTTTTTTTTTTTGGCCAGTCCTGGGCCTTGGACTCAGGGCCTGAGCACTGTCCCTGGCTTCTTCCCGCTCAAGGCTAGCACTCTGCCACTTGAGCCACAGCGCCGCTTCTGGCCGTTTT